>NC_026148.1:4764407-4784990 GCF_000512975.1 Sesamum indicum | reverse complement strand
GCACCTCAAACAAAGGCCCGCGGAAGAGCCTGAAGTAGAGAAAGCTACAATAAGAGAATACCTGCCAAAAGCTTCACCTCGGTAAACCTTTGGAATACAGATCGTCGAGCCGCCGACAACTCCCAGGGTTCACTAAAACAGGAGGTACTCTGCGAAAGACTATTGACTGACCTGTCAAGCTGATCCGACACCAAGTGGGCCGCACCTCTGAGGACTCAATATGAAAGAGAAAGGTGTTCCCCCGAAAGTCGTCCGGTTTCTCACCGGTCGCAGAAACTCTTTGTTGAAACAGGCTTCCTTAAATTTTCGTGGCATCCGGATCGGGATACGGCCCTGCCCTAGCGACCGTTCCTTACCTTTAGTTCTTTTCTTTACCCAAATGAGGGGGCTATATTTGATTCCGACCAGAAAGAGGAGGCTTTCCCGTGGGCTGGGAAGTAGCATCTTTGGCTTGGCTATTCCCCACTACTACAGGGGAGACGACATTAGCGGTCAAAGCATTGATTCTAAGCCAGTCCAGTCTATTAGCATTTAATTTAATTATAAGTACCTCATCACATTCGTCAATGTGTGAAGATGTATGAGGATAAGTCAATCAAAAAATTATTTAACCTGTAATAAGTGAATTGAAGGATAAATATAAAGTTTTAACCAATTTTCTTTTTTTTGCTTATATAAAAAAATATCATAAATTTTATTAACAAATAAATTTATTTATTGAATGAATGTAAACTTTAAGGATATGATTTTTAAATTAGATATGGATCTATTGTCTATATATAGGAAGATGTAATTATCCAAGATTAAATGATGAGGCATCTCAGAGTCATAATTGCAAGTGAAACTGTAGGTTATTTCCACCACTCACTCACCCCCCCCCCCCACCCAAACCCACCCCACACCTCCCACACAACACACACTGTTTGTCAGTCTTCCCTCTCCCTCGCTGCACTTCACTTGTAAACTCATCATACTTCTCTTGACATTTAACACTCACCCACACACACAACATCATATATATATGCACACACACATACATACATATATAGATACCTCCAAAACCAAACAAGAATCCTCTCTCTCTCTCTCTCTCTCTCTCTCTCTCTGTGTCTGAAAGGCAACCATCAGAATGAGCAGAAGTTGTCTAACTTCCACCACCCCATATCACCACAGAACTCTAGTACTCATACCTCTTCTTCTCTTCCTACTCACCACACCGTCCACTCAATCCACCATTTCCCAACCCCATAACGCCATGCTCCACAGCTCTTGCCACCCGATCTCCCCCCATCTGCCGCCGCCCCTCCGCTTCCACCTCCAAAGACTCCACCGCTGCCCTCCATTACCACCGCCGCCGCGGGACGACGCCGACGAGATTGATCCCAGATACGGAGTCGAAAAAAGATTAGTGCCCTCTGGCCCCAATCCCCTCCACAACTGAATCATGTACGCACCCTTTGATCATAACTTATTTTTTTCTTCCCCTCTTTTCCCTCTCAGTTAAAAAAAAAAAAAAAAAAAAAAAAGGAAACCCTAAATCTTCTCATCAATCTCGATCGCATCCCTTCAAATTTTTGGGCATTTTTCAGGTTCCCTTTTTCTTCAACTTCTTCGGTGATTTGACCTTGAGGAAATTAAGCCGTTTTTCTATGTGAAATTTGCTTCTGTGATTACAAGATTTGGGGCACAGAGTTGAGAGTTTTCAGCATGGCAGTAAGCAAGAAAGGACGCTGTTCTTCTTTATTGCTTTCTGCTATTTGTTTTTAGTTTGCCATTATTTGCAGCAGAATGACTATTTCCAAGCTTGTTTTTGGATGTGCACTCGAGAGGAGGTCCAAGAGAGTATTGATCAAGAAGAAACGATGGAGTCTAGGCAGCGTGGAAACAGCAAAAACAACCGTGGAAATAGTCTAATGATTAACCTAGTTATTAGTATATCAACATCATAGAAATGGAGATTTCTAGTTCAAAATTTGATTTGTGCATAAGTAATCAGTATATATGTACTTGCCATGTAACTGACGACCGATCAAGTCCAGCTATAATTAGAATTGTATTATAAGTTCTCGTCTCAAAACCCCATTTTTTTTTATCGTCCCACGTATTTTTATTTTTTATTTTTTATTTTTTTTCCCCTCATCTTGAGTTCAAATGTTGAGAGGAGGGGTTGGAGGAATCAAGAAAATCCCATGAGTGTCATCAATTGGGATGAAGCCAAAAAATTCAATGAGTTAGTTACATTGAGGGGGGCAAAAGGGTCTTTTCACTTTCCATATGTCATGTATACAATAAATGTGATCATCTATAGTGTACATTGTGCCTTGAATATGTATATATATACTTTATATATATATATATACACACATATATGTCCTCAAATTTCAGTTTGAGTAGCACACCTAATTTTGATTGATGCATATGCATGCATGTTGTACCAGGCTCGATTTTCTATTTCAAATTCTATTGTATTTTTTATTTTATTTAATATATACACATTAATTATGTGCATAAAAATAATATTATATATTTTATTTTAAAAAATTATACATATAATTTATATAAATTAAATAAAATAGAAAATGTAACAGAATTTGAAATAAAAAAATTGAGCCAGTACCATATTTTGTGACCCTGGGGGTGTGGTGTGAAAATTTTAATTTGCAAGGCACACACAAAAAAAAGTCAATGGGGGTGTGGAAGTAGTGAAAGGGGCATGCTTCCCATGACATTTCTTGGTTTGCCTTTAAAGTCAATAACTGCTGTCTACCTTGCACCTAAGTGCTAGGCTATTATTCCACTCTTTATTACTTCAAACTTGTGGTAATGTTTGAATTTGTGTTTTGTTTTGTGTTTTGGAGATAAAAAGAGAAAAATAGAGATAAGTAAGTGTGTGTTGGAGATAGATGGTATGTTTGGATTTGTATTTTGAGGTAATTTAAAATATTTTAAAATAAATTGTGTAGGTTTGATGTTGGGATTTGGGAGACAAAAATCACTGTTTGTTGTCAAATTATATCTCTTTTATATATATTATTATATATAAATATATATATATATATATAAATATTGTATGTTTAATGTTGTACTTTTGGGAGACAAAAATCATTATTTATTGTCAAATCATGTCTCTTTTATATTATATATATACGTATATATATATTATATATATATAGAAAGTTGAAAAATAAAAAACATACAAATAAGATGTAAAAACACAAAAATAAACATTAGGTTAGGGGTGGCAGATCAGACGAGCCGGCTAGCGACCTTTGCTAGTCGGCTTGATTTTGAGCTCGAGCTCAATTGTAATTGTTCATAAGCTCGCGAGCTTTTTTATATATATATTTTTATTTTTGAATTTTTATATATTTAATTTTACATTTAATATTTGATCAATTTTATAATCAAAATTGACCATATACTATAATTATTAATCAATATCATACAATTTATTTTGAATAATAATAAATTATGGTACTTTTATTTATACATTTAATCTTTATACAAAAATAAATTTAATCAACAACTTAGTAAATTATAATATTTTTTGTAATTAAAATTATTATTTTAATATGACATATATAAACTTTATGTTATATTTTAATATATATTTGTATTACGTTATACTTTTTTTAAATTGACAAGTAATTCACTTATGACTTTTTATCTATTTTTGAGTTTTATATTTATATCAGAATACATACTATGCATTATGCAATCTATTTTATTATTTATAAATTTATGTCAAAATTTAGTGATTCCTATGAATTAATATAAAAATAATAATAATGATAATAATAGTGATGGTTGAACAATTTTAATTATTATTTTATTATGCATAATGAGATCAAAAAATTTAAACAATATGTTGCATTTCTATTGTGAAGTTGAAGTCCCGAAAGAGGTTATCGACTATTTCTTGATAAACAAAGATGCTGAGAGGGCTAATAAGGCCTTACTCGATTGATAAAATTGAGTTATCACAATTAGACGACTATGAGTTTGAGTTTTATGAATGTGGATATATGTGTACTTCTATCGTAGTCTGTTATTCTTTTATCTCGTTTGAATTTATACGCCGATCAGATTATTAACATATTGTATTGAATCAGTTTTTAAATTTAAAATGTATCTAATGTGACAATTGAATTGGATACTAAAAAAATAACAAACTCGCTGGGAAGGCAACTAAGTTACTATGCTAGCATACATTGGATGGCAACACACCGGACCCGAGACCCCTCCGCACCTCCGATGATTTTTTTGTACGATATAAATAATACATTCATTTTTTTTAATTTCTCAATAAGTAATATCAATTTAAGTTGACATAGTGTTTTTTTTTTTTTAATCTAAAACGAATTATATAATACAAATAATACATTCAACTCATTTTTTCTATCTGTTAAACTAAATATTATTGTAAATTTAGATAATTTAATATAATTTTTTTTTTATCTAAAATGAATGATATAACACAAATAATACATTCAACTATTTTTTTATTTTTTTATATAAATTTGGATATAATCATTTAAAAATTTACATATAATACCATAAAGTGTATTACATACGAACAAATAAATAATACATATTTATTTATAAAATATATCAGGAAGGATTCGATATAAAACTCGTATCCCACCCAGAATCCTAAGGGTCCAATAAATTTAAATCGGGACCTATCCCGAACCCACTAATATCAATGTCACACCCGCCTCAATCGGGATGGGTCCCACCCCAATCGCCATCCCTAGCATACCATATATGAATGTGATTTTAGGAGTTGCTCGTGGTATAAAATTCAAATGAATTATAATTATAATTACCGTCAAAAGTTGAGTTTATCATTATAATCCTAATAAATATCAATTAAATTAAAATATCTCTATTATAAATTGTAACAGTGATTGCGGATGATTTTTCATAAAATTAAAGTAATTATACTATCATATATGATTGAAAAATTACTTTTAAATTAAGCTTCTAGCAAAATAATTAACTTATAAATAAATAAATAAATAAATACATAAAACAAGATAGTTTTGCTCGGCTCAAAACCTAGTTTTTAGTCTCAATCGACATATGTCACGTTCAAAATTTTCATTTATCTTTTTAGGATAAATTCCATTAGAAATTAGGTTCAATAAAAAAAAATACTTTATATTTTTATTTTAAAAAATTACAAATACATTCTGTTATTATTATGGCCCATGACCTTAGGTTTGGTAGGCCCAAATTAAATACCCAATCCCAAGTCTACCCGACAGCACACAAGCACTGGCCCATGACCCGACCCACTTACCCAGTACTTATATACCTCAGTGTTGCCCTAACCCTCATTTCTCTCTTACGCCGTCTGCTTCTTCTTCTCCAAATCTCTATGTTATTTCTTTCCTTCTCTCTCACCGATTTCCATGGATCTTTTCCTAAACCAATCCAATGGTTTAACGAAAGCCTCTATGGCCTTCCATTCTCACCTCTTCTCTCATCCGTATAAATAGGGGTGTTCCTCCCCTTTACTGTACAACGAATACTGAAATCCCTAAAAGTCCTCTTACTCTTTTTCTTCGTGAAAACGTCAGTTGTGAGGCCCCTTTGTGATAGTGTGAGAAAACAGATCTGAGTGATCGATTTTGTGTGGTTGGGTTTTCTGGTGATCTGTGGTGTTACTGTGGCTTGGTGCTCGTTAGGTACAGAACTGTTGTGACCGTGTCCCTTTCTTGTTGGATCTGGCAGATTCTGAGCCGACCTTTGTTAACAATGTTTGTTTTCCTTTTTAGTTTTCTTATCACTGTCATTTATTCATTATTTCTGTAATATATTGGTTTGTATATATATTAAGGAGTTTCGCACTCCAAATCGTTGTAATAGTTGTTAGGATTTGTCTGATATCTACTCTACATTGGTATCAAAGCCACATTTCCGATTCGTCAAAGCTCCGATGGTGGTAACTCTCTTAAACCCCTCCTTTACTTTCTGCGTTTTTTTTTCTAGTAACATTATCTCTCGTTCTTTTCTGAGGTGCTTATCCTCCTAATTATCCTCCTAGCCGGACCCTTGAGGTCGTCGGGTATCTGGACTGGGTGTTAGGCCGGAGAGGTCTCGATTTTATGATTTGGTGATCTATTTCTCTTCTTTAACTACTGTCATATATTATCTTGAGTGATCTGGAAATTACAACTGCTTTGTGCTTAATCTCTATTCCTAGTAAACTGTGGTTGAACCCTCTTGAATCCATACTCTGAAATACTGTGACAGTGTGAACTGTGGACTGTGATATATTTTTTTAAAATCTGTGACTTAATCTGCTAAAAATTGTTCTAACTATTTTATCACTGTGATCTGTGTGATTCTTAATCTGTCTTTGATATTGTGATTTTTTTGCTCCTAAAGACCTGTGACTATTTTTAGTCTAATTTCGCTGCAAAGACTTTTCTCTGAAATTTTTTTATTAAACCTGCTTTTAAAGAAAATCTTTCTAAAATGGCCTGATGCAACTTGCAACCGTTTGATGGAAAGGGTGATTTTTTAATTTGGCAGCAAAAAATGAAAGGTATTTTAATTTAGCAAAAAGTCTTTAAAGCAATACATGGTAGATACACTGACACCATTTCAGAAGAAAAACTGCTTGAAAATGATGAGTATGCCTATTCTTCCATTATTCTTAACCTGTCTGATAATGTTTTGAGAAAGGTTGGTAAACAAAATTTTGCAAAAGATTTATGGGAAAAGTTAGAAGAACTTTATACTGAAACGTCCTTGCCTAGTAAACTGTTTTTGCTTGAGAAATTTTTTAGATACAAGCTTGATTTGTCTAGAAATATTGATGAGAATTTGGATGATTTCACTAAACTAGTTCAGGACATAAAATTGACTGGTGATAAGAATATTGATGAGTATTCTCCTATTGTGCTTTTGAATGCTATACCTGATACTTATTCTGATGTGAAAACTGCTATTAAATACGATAGAGATAACGTGAATTTTGATACTATTGTGAATGGATTACAAAGCAAAGAGATAGACCTAAAAATGAATAGATATAGTAACGACCAATATGAGGTTAATTCTGTGAGAGGGAGGTCTAAAATTTAGGAATTCTACCTATAGGCACAACAGTAGAAGCAAAAGCCGTAATAAAAACAACAATACGAGTAAATCTAGAACTAGGGATAACTCATATAGAGATGATAAAACCAGAGAGAGAAGGTGTTATAATTGTGGCATAAAAGTACATTATATAAAAGATTGCAGAAAACCAAGGAGGGATAACAAAGATAACAATGCTGATTAAAAAGAAAGAGTGAATAATGTTGCTGATGAATCTGGTGAAGTATTTGTCATTTCTGATGTGAATTCTGTGCACTCTATGAACATGTATGAATGACTGATTGATTCTGGTTGCACTTTTCATATAAGTCCTTTCAAAGACATTTTTTCAAATCTCAAACTTGGTAATTCTGGTTTTGTCTCCATGACAAATGAAAAACGTTGTGAGATTAAAGGCATTGGTGATATTTCTCTAATTTTCAATGATGGTTACAAATTGATTCTTAATTATGTTAGATATGTTCCTGAACTTAGCCATAATCTCATTTCATGTGCTGCATTGGAAGGTGAGGGATTAGAGGGTAGATGGGGTAAGAGAATTATGAAAATCATGAAAGGTTCTTTTGTTGTTTTTAAAGCTGAAAAGAGACGCAATTTGTATTTATGTTCAGTTACTTATGATTCTATGGTCGCATCTGTGAACATGCATGATAAAACCTGTCTTTGGCATAAATATTTTGGGCATATCAGCCAAAAAAGACTTGAATTTCTGAACAAAGAAGGCATTCTTTGTGATAAAGTTGACAAATTGCAATTTTGTGATGAATGTGTTATAGGAAAAAAACATCGTGTGCATTTTCCTGCTACACCTTCCCCAAACCCTTCTATGTCATCTTGCATATTAGATTACGTTCATACTGATGTATGGGGTTCTTCTAAAGAACCCACCCATGGTGGAAATCGGTACTTTCTTTCCATTATTGATAATTTTTCCAAAAAAGTGTTTGTCTTTTTATTAAAACACAAATATGAGGTTTTCGAAAAATTTGAGAAATGGAAAACCCTTGTTGAAAACCAAACTGGAAAAAAGCTTAAATCCCTTCGTACTGATAACGGACTTGAGTTTTGTAACCAAAACTTTTATGATCTTTGTGATAAATTTGGGATTAAAAGGCACAGGACCAATCCCTACATCCCACAGCAAAATGGTGTTGCTGAACGTATGAATCGTACTTTGCTTGAGAAAGTTAGATGTTTGCTGATCAGCTCTGGCTTACAAAAATCATCTTGGGGTGAAGCAGTTTTAACTGCTGCTTACTTGGTTAATCTGTCTTCTTCTGTGCAATTATTGGGTAAATCTGATGAAACTGTTTGGAGTGGCAAGAAACCTGATGTGTCTCTTTTACGTACTTTTGGTTGCTCTGCTTTTGTTCATCAGAATTCTGATAAACTTGGACCTCGATCTATGAATGTGTTTTTATTGGTTATCCTGATGGGGTTAAAGGGTACAGGTTGTGGGTGCGTAGCCAACCTTGTTTTAAAGTCATTATTAGTAGAGACGTGATTTTTAAAAATGAGATGCCCTATCTTTCTAAAATTGAAATAGAACAAAAGGACATAACCTTTAATAAGGTGGGGAATAACCAAGAAGAGGGAGAGATTTTAGGAGAGAATAATGATGAACAAAACTTAGAAGAACCTATAGAAAATCTGTTACATAATTACCAACTGACTCAAGATAGAAGGAGAAGAGAACATAGGATCCCTTCTAGGCTTAAAGATTTCCAAGTAGCACTCAATATTGAAAATTCTGAACCCTCAAACATAGACGAAGCTCTTAAGTCTAAAGAATGGCTTAGTGCCATGAATGAGGAGATGAAATCCTTAAAGGATAACCATACTTGGGATCTAGTGTCTAAACCGAAAAATTGTTCCTTAGTGGATTGCAAATGAATTTTTAAAATCAAACAAGAAAACCCCTTAAAATACAAAGTTAGATTAGTAGCCAAGGGGTTCACTCAAAAAGAAGGGATTATTTATAATGAGATATTCTCTCCAGTTGTTAAATATACCACTGTGCGTATAATTCTTGCTCTCACTGCTCATTTTGATTAGGAGTTAAAACAAATGGATGTCAAAACTGCTTTTTTCCATGGTGATCTTGATGAAAGCATTTATATGCAGCAACCCGTCGGTTTTTATTGATAAAAACAAACCTGATTATGTTTGCTTGTTGAGGAAATCCTTATATGGCTTAAAGCAATCTCCAAGGCAATGGAATAAAAAGTTTGATATGTTTATGTTTTCCCTTAACTTCAAAAGAAGTGACTATGATCATTACTTATATTTCAAATTTTTGAATGATGTTCCTGTCTTTCTCGTTTTATACGTTGATGACATGCTCATTGCTAGTCCTACCATAAAACTGGTTGAATCTTTACAAAATGATCTTTCCAAAAATTTTGAAATGAAAAATCTTTGTGATACAAAAAGGATTCTTGGCATGGACATTAGTAGAAATAGGAAAAAGTTTTCCATACTTCTAAATCAAAGGACTTACAATCACTCTATTTTGAAAAAGTTTTCAATGGAAAACTCAAAACCCACTTCTGTGCCATTAGCTGCTCATTTTTAACTATGTAAAGACCAATCCCAAAAAACTGATTCTGAAAAGGAGAAGATGAGTAAGATTCCTTATTCAAATGTCATTGGGTCAATAATATTTCTTATGGTATGTACTAGACCCGATATTGCATATGCTATAAGTTGTCTAAGCGGGTACATGTCAAATCCTGGACCTCCCCATTGGGAGGCTCTAAAATGGCTTCTAAGGTATCTACGTCGTACTGACAATATAGGTATAAACTTCTCCAAGTTCTCTGATTCTATTAATCTTGTTGGTTATGTGGATTCTAATTATGCCAAAAAAAAGATAGTAGAAAATCCACTACTTCTTACATTTTCACTTTGTGTGACTCATACATAAGTTGAAAATCCCAATTACAACATATTGTTGCATTGTCTACTCCGGAAGCCGAATATATTGCTACAACTGAACCATTCAAAGAAGCGATTTGGCTAGAAGGCCTCATTAATGAAATTGGTTTTCTCAAAAATAAACTCACTGTTTTCTCAGAACAGTCAATCTTCAATTCGACTTTGCAAAAATCCTGTGTTTCACTATAGGACTAAACACATTGATGTGAGGTTTCATTTTATTGGGGACATTGTTAACAAAGAAGTTATCAAACTAGAAAAAGGTAAAAACAGAGGAAAACCCAGCTGATATGGGTACAAAGTGTCTTCCTATCGAGAAATTTATTAACTGTTTAAAAATTTTGAATCTAGCTCCTGACTAACTCTGCTGTGTGTAAGTCTCTTGTTTTCTGCAGGTACTGGGGAGCGGGCCCGAAGGCTACGATGAGAACGCCATATCCAAATAAAACTCCAAGACTCAGTTCCTTTATTAAGGTCTGGTCCAAGGTGGAGTGTGTTATTATGGCCCATGACCTAGTTTGGTAGGCCCAAATTAAATACCCAATCCCAAGTCTACCTGGCAGCACACCAGCACTGGCCCATGACCCGACCCACTTACCCAGTACTTATATACCTCAGTGTTGCCCTAACCCTCATTTCTCTCTTACGCCGTCTGCTTCTTCTTCTCCAAATCTCTATGTTATTTCTTTCCTTCTCTCTCACCGGTTTCCATGAACCCTTTCCTATACGAATCCAATGGTTTAAGGAAAGCCTCTATGGCCTTCCATTCTCACCTCTTGTCTCGTCCATATAAATAGGGGTGTTCCTCCCCTTTACTGTACAAGAAATACTGAAATCCCTAAAAGTCCTCTTACTCTTTTTCTTCGTGAAAACGTGAGTTGTGATGCCCCTTTGTGATAGTGTGAGAAAACAGATCTGAGTGATCGGTTTTGTGTGGTCGGGTTTTTTGGTGATCTGTGGTGTTACTGTGGCTTGGTGCTCGCTAGGTACGGAACTGTTGTGACCGTGTACCTTTCTTGTTGGATCTGGTAGATTCTGAGCCGACTTTTGTTAACAGTGTTTGTTTTCCTTTTTAGTTTTCTTATCACTGTCATTCATTCATTATTTCTATAATATATTGGTTTGTATATATTAAGGAGTTTGGTACTCCAAATCATTGTAATAGTTGTTAAGATTTGTCTGATATCCACTCTGCACATTCTTTGATATGTCAAAATAATTTTATTCTAAAAGTGTTTATATAAGCTTTTGCTTTTAAGAATATTTCTATGCAAATTACAATGCGTACAATATAGCAAAATTCACTTGATTTGACTAACTCGACAACTCAAAACGGTAGCCGTTAATACCGTCTTCGTCTAAGGGTTTCAGAGATAACAATTGACTCCTATAATAAAAGTTGTCTCTATTTGTATGTACGTATTTAAGACATCGAATTCCAGCTCTGCGACCCTCATCGTCTTGTACCTCGAATCTATCATAAGCTTCGGAGGGTTTCAGTTTTCGATAACCCCTCCAATCACTAATCTGGTTCGTGATGTAAAGCCGTCCAGTGGACAAGACATTCAGTTTTCAGCTCAAAATTATCATTGATATCAACCTAATTAATATATTTGGGCAATTCTAAATTTATTGGATTAAAAATCTTTCAATTATAATTTGAAGTAAGTTTTGTTGAATATTGATGGATTTTATTTTTTTTAAATTTAATTGAAGTCATATGAAATTATTTCTTCAAATATGTACTTTGGATTTCAAATTTTTGTTTTTTCAAATTGAAGTCGTATGAAATTATTTCTTCAAATCCGTACTTTAAATTCACACCCATCATTCGAAATGCACCCTGAGGTATTTGTGTAATTAGATTTAGCCTTATTTTTATTATTTTTATCATTTTTAATTTTTTTTCTCTTCTGTTTCTTATTTTTTTCCTCTTAATAAATGAAAGGATAAATAACAACGAGCTCCCTAAGATTTGACATAATTATAAATACTTCCCGTTATTTAAAAAAATACAAACACCCCATCATTGTTTGAAACATTACGAACACTCTTTAATATTTTATGAAATTATATAATTGTTGGTTGAATATTTGAAAACGACTTTGTATTTACTGTATTTTTTTTAAAAAAAATTAAAATAATCAGTTGAAGTGGATAAAAAAATTATCAATTTCATAAAAAAAGGTTCAAATTTTTTTAAAATATATAATTTATAAAAATATTTCGGTCAATTCTATTACAAACGAATGAAAATTTAAAAAAAATAATAAATTGAGGTAGTTGTTAAATAATCGTTAAAATTAAAAATTTTAATAATTTTTAAATAATAAAAAGTATTTTTAATTATGTGAAATATGAACACAGGTTATTATTTTGAACTGTAAAATATAAAAGGATTAAGAGAAGGAAAATCCACCGACGGGATCAGCCGATTTCACGCGTCGTCTCCAACTCAACAACACCTTCATTAGATCATCTCTCCCTCGCGCACATTACACACAGTGAGTGGGGTACTGTATGTAATAATCCCTAGAGGAGAAGCGAATCCAGAAATGGCGCCTCATCTCCGTTTTCTTTCCTCAGTTTTTCATCTCTTTATCGTGGTCCAATTGCTCCTGAGCGACGCCGTCCATTGCAAGACTCTCAAGCGAGACGGTAACTTCCTGGATCCATTCCTTTTCTCACGTTTTTGGTGTTGGAGAGTTTGCTTTGTGCTTCAGAAGAGCTGAGTTCTTCTGTCGGTTTGATTTTGGAAGAATTCTAGGTTTAGTTCCAGGGTGACTGTTGGTCATGGATGGGTTTTACTGTGATTGATTAGTTTGGATTCGTTTTTAGTAGCTGTAATATGATTTTTATTTGTGGATGAATTTGTTTCTGATACTGAAATCTGTAAGAGAAGTCGGGTAGTTTTTAGATGCTTTGTTTTAGTGGCTTACTTGGTAGTTCCATTATTTTGCTTAATTAAGTTGAGGCGAGTTTTAGTCATAGAGCTTTAGTACATTGGATTTGTGTCAAATGCCTTTCTGTGGCAGGAGATGGGGGGAAGTCTTACTAGTATTAGTATCTAGGATGTTGGAGCTAAATTGCTATTTCTCTTTTCCAATAGGTAGTACTTAATCCTAATCTGTATAGTGGTTGAGTACCAATTTTAACATCGACATGGAATACACGCAGTTCTGGATGTGATTTGATTTGCATACTTCATAAAGTTTGTAGAGTTTGTAGATCTGAAGTTTCCTGGGCTGATGCTAATTACAGTGAAAGCATTAAACGAAATAAAGGCATCACTTGGATGGAGAGTGGTGTACGCATGGGTTGGCGATGATCCTTGTGGAGATGGTGATTTGCCTCCATGGTCTGGTGTAACATGTTCCACCGTGAGTGGGAGTGACTATAGAGTTGTTACTGAATTGTGAGTTTCCATCTCTTTTGCTCTTTCATTTAAGCAAATTTCTTACTGCAAAGCATATTCTTTCACAAAGTTGTCTATACTATTTGAGTTTCTCAAATTTTTTTCATTTCCTTTAAATTTGCCTTGCAGAGAAGTATATGCAGTTTCTATCGTTGGTCCTTTTCCACTCGCAGTTACCAATCTGGTGGATCTGACTAGGCTGTATGTTTCCCCTTTCTTTTCTTTGGTGTTGTACGAGCAATTCTTTTTCATTGTTTTGATGCAGCAGCTGTCATTTCACTTACTTTTGTCTTTGGTTCTTCATTTTATGGTAGAATATAAAAACAAACTTGAATAAGTACTTGGAAAATTCTGTCTTGATTCAAAGATATCATGCCATTACCACAAATTTTCTGTCATCTTCAATTTTCCTTCACTTGCACCATTTCTAAATCCACTTACGCTGTTTCTTTTGGCAGGGATCTGCATAATAACAAACTGACAGGTCCAATTCCATCTCAAATTGGACGGTTGAAGCGTCTCAAGATTCTGTACAGTCCTGCACTTTCTCATAGATGAACAATAAAATTTTTTTTGGTTGCTGCATGGCATATTATTGCTCTAGTTAAATAAGTAATGATTGTTGGAACTTGGATGTAATAAATGTTACTGGATTATTGGGGTCAAGGATGGGTTTTGATTGTCCCCGGCCAGTTAGCAAAAGGAGATGAATATTACGAGCATAAAGTTAAGAAATCCAACCAGTATCTAAGATCTTTTGCTTGTATTTTGTTCTCATACATGGGCACACAAGCAAATATGCTGGTTAAAATCTGGTATGCTGCTGCAAGAAGTTCCTCGATTTGCAGGCATTGATTCTGCATGTAATATGGGCTTATTGCTTAGCACTATAACATATTTAACACCAACCTTATCTCTACTGAGTTCCTGTCGAATTTGAAATCCCCACGGCTCAATGTGTACTTTCTAACTTCAGTTTCTTCTTTCTTTTCATTATTATAAAACTTTTGCCTGTTGCTGATTTCTTTTTTCCTTGATTTTGTACTTTTCGTTGTTACTTCAGTAATTTGAGGTGGAATAAACTGCAAGATGCCATTCCTCCTGAAATTGGCGAACTCAAGCAGCTAACGCATCTGTGAGTGATAATGATTTCAAACTATTCAGTTCTATTAAACTTATTCTTTCAGTCTTCTTTTTGCATAATTAATACATAACTTTGTAATTCTCTGCAGCTATCTGAGTTTTAACAATTTTAAGGGTGAAATTCCAAAGGAGCTTGCGAATCTTCCTGAGCTTCGTTATCTCCAACTACATGAAAATCGTTTGACCGGGAGAATTCCACCTGAATTGGGAACTCTGGCAAATCTGCGGCATCTGTAAGATTTCCATTAACCTTTACTGTTGTAATGTGTGACATTGTCTCCTTTAGCCAACAATGCTTTAAACATTCTCCAGAGATGTCGGTAACAATCACTTGGTCGGAACCATAAGGGAACTTATCCGAATTGAAGGATGCTTCCCAGCTCTGCGTAATCTGTATGTATTGTTCGTTTTAAAGTTTGTTGATTGGCTAATTGATTGCTTTTGTTTGTTTTATTAACAAGAGTAGTCATTGAGGATCCCAAGATGTTATATTGCAGGTACCTTAATAACAATTACCTCACTGGAGGTGTTCCATCACAGCTGGCTAATTTGACGAACTTGGAGATCCTGTAAGTTTTTGTATGTACAAAGGAAGTATCTGCATGACACTGTCTTCTTGTTCTGTTTCCCATTTCCATTTTGCTGTTTTCTAGCTAACACTGCTTCTGTCGGCTCCAGATATTTATCCTATAACAAGATGACTGGAGTTATACCATTTGGACTTGCTCACATTCCTCGACTGACCTACTTGTAAGTATGCATCATTGGTATTATACTTATAAACAGATATCACAATGCCATTATCAGCTCTGAAAGTTGGAGAAGTATCTTCTATTAGTTTAAAGCAGCATCTAATGTCCCTGCTTGGATGATCTAGTTTAGTCATGTGGCAAACAGGATAGGACAAATGGTCAAGTTGATGACTATATTATGCACATTATGTTGCTTCTTTTAACCTTTTCTCTCTGCTGGTATTTCTCCACTTTTATATTCATGTCTGCATTAAACCTGAAACAAGAGCCCAAAGCTTATGAGGATTCAAGGAAAGCTCGGTATTCTTTTGGCATCAGACAGCTGCAGAAAGTTATGTTTTGTGTTTTAGGTTTCTTATCCTTGGAATGAATGGGTATTTGAAGTTAATTGAGAAAAGGATCTCTGATAAATGAAAAGCAAGAATTACTGCTTATTATGAGTGGCAGGCTAGAGATATGTTTGACCCATTGTGCTGTTTCTCTTATTCAGGTACTTGGATCACAATCAATTTTCTGGGAGGATACCTGATACCTTCTATAAGCACCCATTTTTAAAGGAAATGTGAGTTCCACTTCAGAGTTAACCTAACAAACTTATTATCTTTGCAGTTAACCCTTAATCTTTTTTATTCAATTCCTCTCACAGGTACATTGAAGGAAATTCATTCCGCCCAGGCGTGAAACCTATTGGTGAACACAAAGTCCTGGAACTCTCGGATTCAGACTTTGTAGTTTAGTCGAATGAATCATTTTTCCTCGCTGAGTATTGATTTTTGTTAGTTATTATTTTGTGGTCATATGAATCAGTTAGTATTCAGAACAATTGATGCCAAAAGATTCATGTAACGTGTAGCTCCCAATTAAAACATCATTGAAGCTTGGGCTTCTAAGTTGCCAGCACTCTGTATATATTATGTCATCTTGCAGTAATATTTGGTATTATTACTCTCCTTTATTTATTGTCAAATTGCTCGTTAATGATGCTAATATGCGGATGAACCATTGCTAATACGGGAGCATAATTCATCCCCGACCGGAGTTCATGGACTATGTTAGTATTTCTTTCTGAGATGATTAACAGTGTCGAAGTTTGGAGATTGACCAGTACGATTTCTTGTTTTAATGTAGGAATGGACCAACATTTTGCTCACTATACTCCTCGTATTTGATCTAACAGCAGGGGTTCAATACAAGCAATATTTGATATAAAGAAAGAAAAGCCCCATACCTACAAAATTACGTCAAAGCTTAAGCTGCACTGTGGAGTATCTAACTGCTTCTTAATGACCTCCAGAAGTTGTTGTATTTCATCTATTTCAAAGTGCATCTTCTCCCCAGCAATAAACTCGTGGACTATACCGTTAATCTCTATAGAGCTACAACCGGGTGTCTTTTCCACACCTCGGTTTTTCATCACATTCCTAATCCTCCGTGCTTCACTGTGTCTTCCTGCAGCTGTATATGCATTAGCTAGCAAAACATAAGCTCCACTATGGCGTTCTAATGCCATGACCCTCTCCGCAGCCGCCTCCACCATATTGACTTGACCATGACTACAAGCAGCACTAAGTAGTGCCCTCCAAGCTATAGCTTCTTCAGAGGAAGAACCGGAGATGGGCATCTTTTGAATTATGGCATTAGCTTCTTCAATGAGCCTCGCCCGGGTGAGCAAATCGACTATACATCCATAATGCTCGCTTTTGGGCTCAATATGGTACACATTACACATAATATACAACAAATGTAGGCCTTCGTGTGCCATGTCTGAGTAGCTACAAGCAGTGAGCAAAGATATAAGCGTCACGTTATCCGGCCGTACCCTGGACTTTTGCATCTCATCGAACAATCTAAGGGCCATTTCTCCATTACCATTCATAGCATATCCTGAAATCATCGTGTTCCAGCAAATGACATCCCTGTGAGGCATTTTATCAAACACCTTCTCAGCCAAATCCAAGCACCCACATTTTGAGTACATGTCAATCAGGGCAGTGCCCAATTTAACAGTAACTGGCATTTTGTGCTTCTCCACATATCTATGAATCCATTTCCCAATTTCAAGAGAGCCCAAATGAGCACAAGCACAAAGTACGCTAACAAAACTTGCCTCATCAGGCTTAATACCACTCAACTGCATCAACCTAAACAATCTCAACCCTTCTTTAAAACAATTGTTTTGCACATACCCTGAGATCATAGCACCCCAAATCCCCCTATCCTTAACTGGGGCTTCATCAAAAACCAATCTTGCTGAACAAACTTCCCCTTTCTTAGCATACCCAGAAACCAAAACTGTCCAAGAGACAACACAACGGCAAGAAATCTCTTCAAAAACACATCTTGCTGCTCCCATTTCACCAACAGCAGAGTACATAACAATCAAAGAGTTGCCCACAAAATTATCAGACACAAAACCCAACTTCAAACCATGCCCATGAACCGAACCTCCAAGATCCAAACTTTTCATGTTTGCACAAGCTTTCAAGACGTAAGGAAGAGTGTAATTATCAGGGCACATCCCATACCTCAACATCAACTTGTATACCTCCATGCCTCTAAAGTTTTCATCTTTGAGCAGAAAAGCCTTGATCATCGTGTTACAAATGCAAATTGTGGGGTTCTCAATGTTTCGAAAGATTTTGTAGCCATAAGAGAGGCCGCCATGAAAAGGGTCTGAGCAGAATGCCAAGATCCTGCTGAGAGCAAAACCATTGCTCCCAAGCCCACTTGTCATCACCAATGCATGAGCCTGCTTTAATTGCTTTATGTTCTTGCATTTTTCCAACAGCTGAAGGCATCTGCTGCTCATTTGTTCCAACCCCTAACCTCATTTGCACAGATGCAATGCACTTCTTGAATCTTGTCAAATAGAGAAACGGTCTGCACTTTGCATGAAACAATAAATATATGCTTAAAATAGGCATAAACAATTTGTATGCGTCCAATAAAATCTTTGGGTATGAGAATTTGAAGGTGTTGGGCTGGAGCCCAAATCTTTTATGTAATTACTAGTAATTTGTGTTGTATCCTATTTTAAATAAAATACCTATTGATAGGCAAAATCACGTAAAAGTATATATAAAATGACAATTTAATATAAATATTAGATTTATAAAAAAAATAAAAAATATAAATAATGGAGGGAAACGAATCAAGTGCAATTGAATAAAAAAAAAGAAAAAAATTATGGAAAAGTAGTTATACAATACCATAACACCAAATTCATTAGTCACCAATTAATATATAGTGTAGATAGTACAAATTATGAATTTGACTTAATTACATGTTTTTATTTTAAAGTTATTCATAAAAAAAATATTTTATTAGTTTGGGGCGAAAATAAATTATATATATACATATAACTTAATTACTTAATGTGTAAGAACTAAAATTCTTAAATTAGCTAGAAAAAAAATTACAGGATGATGCCTATCACAATTAACATTCAAGCCCAATTATGAAATTCAGTCCACATCAAAACTAAGTAGTCACAGACCTATTCGCACAACCCAGCAGGCCAAGACCCTGCTAGCCCAACACAATTTTCAAGGCGCAAGAGCCTCAGTCTAGTTCTATCGCCCTGTTGATGAGATAGAGTGCATAAACATGGCACAATCAACAAGCTTAGTTACCAAACAACAAAGCTGCCACATTAGTAGTTTCTTGACGTCATGAGCCACATCACCCTAAAAGGGTTCTAGCAAGGACCTTATATCCGACTGAATCTACTGTTAGAAGCAGCAGGTTACCATTTCCCCTATAGTCCCAACTGATTGGTCAAGACTCATTCAAACCAACATATCTCTTAGGAGATAACTTCAAATAACGGATGGACATCATCACTACAAAACTGATATCCTAAGGATCTATAGGATATCTCATTTGCACTTAACAAATATGAAAATCTCTCCCAAACTCCTCCTATAAATAGAGGTCTAAAGTATTTAGAAAGCTCACCATACTTTTCAAACAACACGGTCTTACTATTTTCTGCACTCTACTTAGACTTCAGCTTCATTTTTTTTGTATTCAAACACTTAATCCCTGTTTATACAATTTATTTCACCACAAATCTCACATGTATTCAAGGTTTTCTCATTTTATTCCATTAAATATGTTATTGACTTGAACATTGGAGTACTGATAATTGTTTACAGGTTAGTGCTCTGATAATCTTCAATAATATCCTTCAATCTTGTGGTGCTACTAGATCCCGGTACACATCACTGACATCATCTATGGAAATTTAAGCTAAATATGAGAGAAATTTCTAATTTGGACAACAAAGGTGATAGTGGCTCATTTAAAGGAAACACTACACTTCTTTCTATAGTCGGATCCACTATATGAAAACAAAAATAGGATATGTATATAATATATTCTGGGTTGATTGATTTTTTCAATTCGATTTCAGATCAATGATCCAATGACTTAGTAATTTATTCGGTTCAATCACTGGTTCAATTTTCAAAATATTGGTTCCAAACCTGTCTCAATCAAATTCAAATGTGAGTATGTATGGGTTTACTATGACTAATGGGTCATTCCTAAATTTATGGTTCAAGTGAAAGCATGCAAGTAGGGAAATGATCCTCCATGCCCCAATAACAACTTTTGTTACTCTAATATTTCTTAAGATTTAACCATTTATCACTTACGACATATCTAACTTAGACATCGAAAGACTATAACAGAGGCCTTTCAAATGTGATTATCACTATTTTCTGCATTTTATGTCTTCTATGGGGAGGAATTTATGTCTATTTCAAAAGCATATTTCATTTTATGATGTAAACACAATTTGAGATAAATTTACATACATAAGTATATATACGAATATTTATGAAATTGTATTTAGTTCAAGTTTCATTAATTAATTTAATAATTTAAGAAATTCATACAAACTTCAATGGTAATATATTCTTATTTAGTTGGACTTGATCTTTTATACTTGACTCTCAAACAATAGTGTAAAAATTTCAGTTTTCTTAGCTATTTGTTAGATTACAAGACGTGAAAAAAAACTTTAATTAGTTGTAGTAAGAGGATGTTTAGCTATTCCTCAATGCCCATGAATAAGGGAGTGGGCTCCCATCAGGGCAGCTCAACAGGTCAAGTCTTGCTGGCCCATGAGAAAGGTAACAAATGCTATACTTTGCATTAGCCTTACTAACTTGTCAAGGCCTAGAAATAAGCCTAATCTAGAAGGCCGAGTCAATATAT
>NC_026148.1:4764018-4764276 GCF_000512975.1 Sesamum indicum | reverse complement strand
TGAATTATGTTTTAATTTAATGATAAATAGAACTTTAAGATCAAAAATTAAAAACAACTAATATATATATATATATATAGCACACTTAAATGTGTGTGCACTATTGATTTAGATTTTAAAAACTAATATTATTTAAAAAATATATTAATTAGATAAATAAAAAATAAAAAATAAATATAATGAGAAAATTCGAGAGAGAGAGAGAGAGAGAGAGAGAGAGAGAGAGAGAGAGAGAGAGAGAGAGAGAAAAAAAAGAGA
>NC_026148.1:4688798-4764008 GCF_000512975.1 Sesamum indicum | reverse complement strand
AGAGAGAGAGAGAGAGAGAGAGAAAGAATAAAAAGTGATATAGAAGTTGACAAGAGAGAGAGAGAGAGGATAGAAATAAATCTATGAACGGTTTTTTTTTTCCTTTGGAAATGTTTGAAAATGACTGAATTAATCTGGACCGATAACGGTTGGCTATCCATCCTTATAAATGGCATTACAAGTATTTAGGAACAGTTCATGCCTGACCGTTCCAATTTGAGACAAGCACTATAACACATTGTTAGAAATTGTTCTTAATATTAAACTTGTCTAAAAAAATTTATTTTTTTAATTGGAATGTACTTGACGAAAATTTAGAACGGTTATATTATTTACATCGGGTTACTTTTGGAAAGATCTTTGTATTACTCGTGCCTGAATTTTGAAACTGTATTTATTTGTATTGGTGATAAATATAGGAATGGTCTTTGGAATGGTTTGTTTGTCAATGTCTGGAACAATCTTCTGTAACTGTTTTATGAAAGGTCAATGTAAAACTGTTTTAGTAATGGTATTAGGAACGATCATTCTTATTTTGAAGCATGTACTTAAAACTGTATTAGCAATGGTATTAGGAACGGTTAGCCACTTTTTAGGAACACGTATTTAAAATGATTTTCCGTGATTAGAACTATTTTAGTAATGGTATTAGGAACGGTCATTTATTTAGATTTTTAATATTTTCTTTATAATTACAAAAACTGTTCCTAATTTTTGATTGTATAATTTATTATGATTTCATAATTTTTATTTTTATGTAATATATTTTAATAAATAATTTAATTCATATATTTAATAAATTTTAATATATAATTATATTAATTTAATAAATTTTTAATTAATTATATTTATGAATTTAATTAATTGAATAAATATTAAATAATGAAATGTAATAAATATTATGAAATATTAATAATTAAGGAAAAATATTATATTAATATAAAATCTTATCTAATTACAAAAATAACAAAAAAATAAAACCTAATCTATACCCTCCTTATCAGTAACGTCTATATTGTCCTGATTCGAGGCCGGGGAGTCTGTTGAGGAGGTGGCCATCATGTTAGCGATCATCGTTTCAAGGCGGCCGATGCGGTCCTCCATGCCCGGGTTTGGTTGTGGCGGTGGGGTTGGGGGTGGCAATGGTAATGTGAAGGTCCGGTTGAAGGAGGTGGCCATTATGTTAACCCGAAATCTTCTTGCCCCTGACTACAACCAGCCACATTTGCTGCTCCATCATTGCCATCAAAACCTCTAATTCTGCCAAGGTATCATGGTCCTTGGCTGTGGGCTGAGGCTAACGATCCTCTATGAACTTTTGGAACATCTCCTGCAAAACAAATAAAATTATTAGTACTTTTTAATCAATAATTAATTTTTTTTAAAAATAATAGTAATAATGTTTTTACCGCCACCTCAACAACGCTCCAGCTGTGGTCTCATTTTTCTTATAGCATCTTTCAAATAACTGCATCTGCTTGGGCGATCGACCGAGCTCTATCTCTTGTAGAAGAATAAAACAGTTAACATCTTATTTATAAAATAATGATAAACCTTAAAAAATAATGTGATTTACTTACCAACTTCTTCTTGTGCATGCTGATAGAGGAAGATCCCCGCGGTACACAGTCGAGGGCATCGTGGGGTTTGTTGCTCGGTTCGCTTTATTCTTCCAAGACTCTTGCTGGAAGTCCTCGCTGGCCCAGTATGCCTGGAGTTGAAAACCTCGTTGGCTAGCCAAAGTGGCTTGACCACTTTTCGGCCCACATGTGGCTAAATTGGTTGGTAATTTATTAATTCTTCTTTTGTGATTTCTCTAATTTTTTCTACTTTCCTTGTCTGAAATGACACATAAACGTTTCTGAAATAAATATTGCATATCAAATGATATTATTAAACACTAATATCTAAAAACACACAAGAATGTTTACAAATATTCGTGGTCCAAGTTGAATGTTTAGTTATCAAGTAATTCTCAATTAGTATTATGTTAATTTTAGATAATAAGGTTGATTAATAACATCATTTTGAATTGAGTACTATAATGGCTCTATTGAAATTTTTTGTCCTATAATTGGAGGTATTCGGCATGTTGGACTTTCATAACAACATGTAAATTGTATTAGACCCTATAATGTAATGCCGTAGTGATACTTTTTGGTGTATATAGAGGACAAGTGTAATAAATATTATTAAGTAATAGGACCAATTTAGAATTTTAATTTAATTCAGGTGAAATTCATAATATGTTAAAATAATATATAGTACAACTAAGAGACACCAAATGCCATTAAATTCAGACAAATTCAACAAAGTATTACATAACCACCCTGCCCATACACTTACAAAATCTCTCTTCACCACATCCCCATTGCACACAAATTTCTTTCTATGCAACATTTCATTCACATCGGAACCTCCGACAATCCATTATTTTTCTTGTTCTCTTTACTTGACCCATTTAATGGCACTACTTGTAAAATCAGTAGCGAAAACTACACATAACCACTATGTAACTGTCAAATATTTGCAGCTGGAGATTCATCCATCCAACAACTTGTAGATCGACAATTTGTCACCAAAAGTGACAGATTCTGAGTTAAAATTTCTGTCTGCAACTCATGGAGAAGTGATGGCATTAACTCATTCCCCTTGCGTCACTATGTCTTTGTGCACTTTAAAGAAATCGAGGGCACGAAGTTGGCAAGGCAGGGTCTGCAAGGCCACGTTGTTCATGAAAAGTCTTTAATGATTAACTTCACTGAACTAGTTGGTAATTTTTTAATTATTTGATTTCTCTATTTTTTTCTACTTTCCATGTCTGAAATGACATATAAACTTCTTTAAAAGAAATATTACATATCGAATGAGATTATTAAGCACTAATATCTGAAAACACACATAGAATGTTTATAAATATTTGTGGAGCACATTGAATGTTTAGATATCAAGTAATTCTAGATTAAAGTCATGTTAACTTTAGATAATAATTTTGATTAATGGCTTCATTTTGAATTGAATATTATAAAGTCTATTAAAATTTGGTCCAATAATTAAAGGTGTTTGGCGTTTTGGACCTTCAAAAAGTTAAACTTATCTTAGTAAATTTTACGATTTGCTAACATGTTTTTTTGCTAGAAATTTCTAAATTTATAAAAAATTAGCACGTGCAAGTCATGTGCTAGCATAAATTTGATAACATATTCATGACTTACACATGTGGTTTTCCAGCTAATTTTTAACTTTATGGCAAAATGTGTCCTCAAATCATGAAATATGCAAAACTAATGGGTCAATTCACAAATTCTAATTCTTTAGGGACCCAAATGCCAAACAACTAAAATTACACTAATCTCTTTATAAGGAAGAACCCATCCATCAATTAGTGAAATTTAAAAATTGTCAAACAACGCAAAAATTGATGGGAAATTAATTCATATTTTTGAAAATTTTTGGGATGAATCTATTATATATATATATATATGGTAATCACATGATAACATCAATATTTTAATAAATTGATTAGTTTGATAATATATCGATATTCAATTTATATATTAATATAATAAATAATAAAATAAATTATAATAAATCACATATAGTGAGTAAAATACTCACTTGTTTGGTGGGATTCGAACCCATCACCTTACACTTATTCATGAAACCTAACTCACCTATGAGTGATACGCTAAGACATCGTTGACCGAAAGTTTAGAAGTTAGTCAGAAATTCAAAACTTGACATGAGTTTAGCTATAATAAGAGATTTTAGGAGGATTTTTCAACAGCGAATTGCATAAAATCAATAAAACAATGAAAGATTTTAAACAGTAAATCGCATAGAATTGATCGGCTCTTGCAATATATAACAAGAAGAGTAATAATAATAGTAAAAAGAGTAATAAAATTATCATAATACAATCATAAATATGGATATAAAATTTATCATATGAATAGCATGCAATTAATAAATAATTTTAAAATTTCAAAGTTTGATTTTATAAAATATAATGATAAGGAAAAAATTAAACACTAAGAGTGCAAAAATGAAAGCATTAACTTTAGTGTCTAAAGAAATTTCAAGATAAAATTGCTTGACAAAATCAACAATTTAAGATTAAAAACACAAGAAAGGTTATAATAATGAGAAAAAAATGAAAGCAACCTTCTGTAATTATTATAGAAAATGAATAAATTATCCCTTGTAAAAAGAAATAGCAACCTCCTTATATTTTTTAAAATAGAATAATTTACCTCTTTAGACACAGATATAAATTGATTTATTTTTAAAAAATATAGGGAGATAATTTGGCTTTTTTTTCATAGAGGGGTAATTTACTTAAGTACAATAATATGGGACGGAAATTGCATTGAACCCTATAATGTAATGCCATTCTAATATTTCTTAGTGTTTATAGAGGACAAGTCTAATAAATACATTAAGTAATAGAACCAATTTAAAATTTTAATTTAATTCAGGATAAAAGTTATTATATTTCCAAATAATGCACTATACAACCAAGAGCCACTAAATTTCATTAAATTCAACAAAATATTGCAGTAACCACCCCGCTCATACACTTACAAAACCTCACTCCACCACATCCCCATTGCACACAAATCTCTTTCTATTACCTTTTTATTCACATTGGAACCTCCTCTAGTCCATTATTTTTCTAGTTCTCTGTACTTGATCCGTTTAATGGCATCACGTGTAAAATCAACGGCGGAAGCTACACAGAACCACGATCCGACTGTCAAAGATTTGTAGCAGGAGATTCATCCATCAACAACTTACGATCGGCAATTTGTCACTAGAAGCGACAGATTTGAGTTAAAATCTCTGTTTTCCCATCATGGAGAAGTGATCAATGTTAACTCACTCCCCTTGCATGACTACGCCTTTGTTTAGTTTAAAGAAATCAAGGGCACGAATTGGCGAGGTAGGGTGTGCAAGACCACGTCCTTCACGGGAAGCCTCTAATGATTAACTTCGCTAAACCAGTGCATGATTCATTAGTTTTTTTATTTTGTGACTTCTCTATTGTGTAAATACTGTTTTTGAAAGTTTAAATATATTCTTGATCCTGTAATTTTCTACTTTTTATGTCTAAAATGACACATAAACTTCTTTAAAAGGAATAATGCTTACCAAATGCGATTATTAAGCATTATATTTGAAAACGCACATAAAATGTTTATAAGTATTTGTGGACCAAGCTAAATGTTTAGTGATCAAGTAATTCTAGATTAAAATCGTATTACCTTCAAATAATAAAGTTGATTAATGGCATCATTTTGAACTACATATTATAAAGGCTCTATTGAAACTTTTGTCCTATAATTAGAGGTAATTGGCTTTTTGGACCTTTAAAAAATGAAACTTATAATTTCATGTATTGTCTTCATAAAAGTTTTGCAATTTTATAACACATTTTTTGCTCGAAATTTCTAAATTTGACAAAAATTAGCACGTGCAATTCATGTGTTAATGTAAATTTAAGGATATATTCGTGACTTGCACATGTAGTTTTCAACTAATTTTAAAATTTTTGGCAAAATATATCCTCAAATCATAAAATTTACAAAATTAATGAATCAAATTGCAAATTCTAAATCATACAAATATGCCAAATATCTATAATTATATGACTAAAATTACAATAAAGCTTATTGTAAAGCGTATCATTGTAATAATGTATCCTGTTGGGCTTTAAAATTAATTAGGTCAATTTAAAAATCAGATGAACCTTTGGTGGGCTTGAATTGATTTAATTGTGGAATTAAACCAAACTCGATCCACCTAAATAAAGTCCTAGCCGATTTTGACAATGACTAGGTCAAAAGAGGAGTTGAGACTCCTCCTCTAGAGACCCCACTCGGCCATGATGACGTATAATACACCAAGTGTATTATTTTTCCCAACATCTCTCATCTCAGTGTTTTGAAAAATTAGCTTTTTCTCTCTACACTACATCTCTCACAATCCATCCACTACTCTCTCTTCCCTTCTCCATCAAGTTCTTCTTGAACAAGTTTCAAGAAAAAACTATTTAAATCCAATTCACTAATTTAGAGTGAGAATCGAATCCATTTTTGTCCAATAAAAATAGTTTCTATTGCCAGATCTCAAGTCATCTAACAGTGGTATTGAAAAATATGCTTCCGACGTGTGATGTGGATGAAGGAAGAGGAGGTCTAAGTTGATCTTTTGCGTTAACGCAGATCTGGAGAAGGAACAACGAGCAAAGCAGATTTGGACAAAATGAAAATGGTAAAATTTCGTGGTTAGATTTTTATTAGTGTTTTCTTTCTACCTTAAGCCACAAAAATCGTTTATGCATATTTTTATTTATTATTTGTGTTTTAAGTATCGAATGCCCGAAAAATCAAGAAGTATGCTCTCTTAATTGGATTTTAAATTCAATTTAATTTTCACGTTCGCCGCTTTCATTATTTTTCCTTTAATGTAGCAAAAACTAAGAATAAATAAGCTCTATGTAGTTGTTAGTTTAATGTAAATATACTAATGCTTTATATATTTGCTAAATTATTATTAATAGAAATAACTTAAACCTAAATTACTCCACCTAATTGGGAAAAAATATCAAAACACGTGTTGTTAAGGTTTAGACCAAATATATAATCTTTTAGATCTATGTAGGAATTTATCTATTTTTTTGTAATTTATGATTTTAATGGTTGATCTCATGCTCTATAACTCATCTATTTAATCCTGTCAATGCTCATATGAAATTCTCCATTTTTTATAGTACATCGATGGTGTGTCTTTTTACGATCGCAGGATTTCAAGAAATTCAAGCTTCAAATCATGTTTTTCAAAGAAAACTCCATAAAAAACCCATGATTAGTCTGCTCTGACTTAAAAACATGTTAGAGGCATATGCCCAACATTTAAGACTTTTGCAAATTTTTTCACATGATTTATTATTAATTAAGGGTTTGTTTGGTTCAAATAAGAGAAAAATGAAAGTAAAAGGGCGAAGGGAAAGAAAAAAATAATAGTTTTTTTTAAATTATTTGGTATAACTGAAGGTGGAGTAAATTTCACATACATCTACTTGTTTGGTACTAGAAAAACAGATTGATAAGAAAAGAATAGTTTTTGTAAGTAGACTGAATAACCCTTCTCTTCATTTTGTATTAAGAAAATATGCAAATTAATATTATACTAAAATAATTTTAGTATATAAAAATTTTAAAAATCTTAGTAATAAACATATCTATCAAATATATTAATAAAAAGTTTTCTGGTCCAGCGTCCAATAGCATATTCATGAGTGCATTGGTTATGGTTTTGTATTGGATCCATTTTGAATCCACCCCAGTCTATTTTTTAAATTTTTTATTATTTATTTGTTTATATATAATACATTATTAATAGAAAATTATGATGTTATAGGTAAATTTTTAAATAATTTTGCATATATCCAACTCTATATGCAAAATACCAAAAATAAAATAGTTGGATGTATTATTTGTATTATATAATTTATTTTAGATAAAAAAATTTTGTTAGATTACCTAACTTTACAATAATATTTAGTATTACTTATAGAAAAAATTAGTTGAATATACTATTTGTATTATATAATTCATTATAGTTAAAACTTTGTTAATTAAATTGGATATTACTTATTGGAAAATTAAAATGTTACATAAATGTTTTGTTTAAATATAAATTAATATTACTTATTGAAAAAAAAATGTTAATTGAATATATTCGTTGTATTATATGATTCATTTTAGAAAAAAATTCTATGTTAAATTACTACATTGAAATTGATATAATTTAATTAAATAAATAAAAAATTAAAATAAGATGAAACGGGGTGGGCTTGCGGGATGGGTTTGGCGGGGTGGGGCTTTTAAGGGGATGGGGCGGGGTCGGGGTTTTGCCAGGCGAGGTAAGATACGGGTTCGGGGTTTACGAAGAGGGGAAGGTCTCGGGTCTGGGCAAACCCACACCAGACTCGCCCCTTTACCATCACTACTCAGAAGTAAACTCAAGGGAGCTTGTCTGTAATTATAGGTCCAAAAGCAGCGAAAAAAATGAATAACTGACTAACAACCTAACTAACCCCAACCAACTTGAAAACCTGTCAAGATTAACAGTTGGACATAAAAAATATATATGCATGAGAAATTCGTTTTCAGATATAAAAACATGTTGTATGGATAGCGTGTCTTCCACTTTCTTCAGCCTAGATCCTTGAGACGTTGGACTGTAGTTGCACTTTCATGGCCATCACAATTATTTCCAACACCCTCCCCACTAGTGGAACGTCGATCACCGCAGATGAAGCCCTACTTGCACAGCAAAGAATCGAAGGTAGCTCCCAAAAGAATTTTGGTATACATGCCAGCGAGTTGTTCGCAACTTCGAACAAAAAGAGCAAGGAAACCCTTCTTTGCAACAATTACGGACAAGAGACCATCAATGTCCAAGTGCTTGGTTCGTTCATCGGAACCTGGTTGGCCATGATAAGTAATGCAGTCGGATTATTGCAATGCAACGGAATGGG
Source organism: Sesamum indicum (assembly GCF_000512975.1). NCBI lineage: Eukaryota > Viridiplantae > Streptophyta > Magnoliopsida > Lamiales > Pedaliaceae > Sesamum > Sesamum indicum. Next base: position 4,755,463 of record NC_026148.1, on the reverse strand, counting down.
CGTAGGACAGCAGTCCCAAAATCACGAAGGATATAAGAGATCCACTTGAATTCGCAAATAGTAGGCCCCATGCTATGATATTCGGCCTCCGTAGAGGATTGAGAAACATATACTGCTTGTTCATTTTCCAGGATACAAGGGCATCTCCAAGAAAATACAAAATCTAGTGAGAGAACGATGTGAATCCACACAAGAACGCCAATCCGCAACATAGTAGATTACAAGATAGGAAGGAAAGAGAAGGTCTTTAGTAGACGACCCTTTCAAATAGCAAACCACATGCAGCATTGCATGCCAGTGTGCCTCACATGAATTTTGGAGGAATTGGCTAGTTGAATGCCATGTGAAATATCAGTGTGTGTGAAGCTGAAATAGACCAAACGCCTCACTAAACGAGGATAAGGTTTAAGACCATTCAAGTAAGCATCAGTATGAGAATGTAATTTCATGCCTTGCGGCAAAGGAGTAGCGGTGGAAAGTGCCTGCTGAAGTCCACAATTAGTAATAATATCCAAGATATACTTGGACAACGTAATGGAGATGTCGTGAGCAGATCACACAATTTGGAGCCCAAGGAAATTCCTAAATCCCTGATAGTAAAAATATCATCAAGATAGACCTTAACCTGAGAGATCAATTCTTCTGTAGGGACCATAACGAGAAAGTCATCGACATAGATCAAAAGACCAATGCAATCATCAGTCGACACGTTTGATGAAAAGACAATAATCGGTAGAAGGATGAAACCAAACAAACCAGTCGGTTGGAGAACTCTCAATTCCATTTATGCGAATCCTGCTTTCAAACCATACAATGAGCGATTCAGGAGGCAAACATGGCCTGGATCAACAACATAACCTTTAGGAGCGGTCATATAAATTTCTTCTTGCAAATGACCGTCAAGAAAGTCATTATTTATATCAATCTGGTGTACGGGCGAAAGTCTATAGCAACAGCCAAGCAAAGCGCACCATAACAACTTTTAGCAATTGGTGAGAAGTTCTCAGTGTAATCAATCTGGGTGTAGCCCTCGGCCACTAGTCGGGCTTTGTATCGATCAACAGAATAATCATATTTCAATTCAACTTTAAAACACACTTACAACCAATCGTCTTCTTCCCTTTACATAAAGGACCAGCGTCCATGTCATTGTTTTCAAAGGCTATAAGCTTTTGGTTCATAGCATTCACCCATGCGGTACTAATAGAAGCCTGTTTATAAGTCCATGGTTCCTACAAAACAGATAATGATGCCATAAATTTGAAGGATACAGGGGTAAAATTTGTGAGAGTTGGTGTAGAGGCACGATCATTTATATGACATACAAGTCATTAAGCGAAGATGGCTGTTGATGGTCCCTCTATGACGTTCTAGGTTGTGTGCAAGGGGCAATAGTAGAATCAGAATGGGAAGAAGGTAGGAGAGATGGTTTAGGTGGGGATAAATTTGTCGGAGGTATGGGGTAAACAACATTTGTGGCAAGTGAAATCTTTGGCAATGGACAGTGTGCGAGAGTAGGATTAACATGAGCAAAAAGAAACACATATTCATGGAATTTAACATTGCGAGACACAAATGTGTGGTAAGATTCGAGATCATAGACTTTATATGCTTTCTGACCAGGGGCCAATTGAGGAAGATACATTTAGAGGCAAGCCTATCAAATTTGGATTTATTGACAACAAAACAAAGACAACTAAATGTTTTAAGGTGTTCATACGTGGTTGGCTTGTGTATAGAATGTGACGTGTTTTACAATTAAGAAGAGGAGAGTGGAACCTATTTATGAGATAAGTAGTTGAAAGAATGGCATCACCTAAAAATTTCCTAGGAAGTTAAACCTAAAACATAATGGATCTTGCAACCTCTAGAAGATGCCTATGCTTATGGTCCACTACTCTATTTTATTGTGGTGTGTACGTGCAACTCTTTTGATGAATGATCCCGGGGGTATGAAAGAATTTTGACATTGCTCATTGAGAAATTCCAGCCATTATCTGATCTCACACACTTTATTGTCTTGTCAAATTGTGTCTGGACAAGATGCAAAATTTTTGTAGGAAATAGAGTCTTGTATCTCATTAGAAATGTCCAAGTTGCTCTACTAAAATCATCAACAATAGTGAGAACAAATTGACACCTAGAGATTGTGTGTTGCCTATAAGGTCCCCAAATATCGACATAGATAAGATCAAAGATGAGTTGGAGTGAATGTTGCTGGAATGAAATGGTAATCTATGAAGTTTAGCTAAGGGACAGATATTATAGATGAAATTTTAAGAAGTAGAGACCAGGGTAGTAGAAGAAATATGCTTCATTGAGTTCTTGGACAAATGGCCTAGTCCGTTATACCAAATGTCATTATTACATGATATTGCTTGAGATAGGCTGGAGTTATAACTGGAATGAACTAATGAAAGTTTACTAGGCTTATTTCCATCGCAAGCGGTAGAGACCAAATCATATACATAGTGTTTGGATTTGTGTTTTGAGTGTTTTGTTTTGTGTTTTGGAGATAGAGAGAGAAAAATAAAGATAAATAAGTGTGTGTTGAAAATAGATAGTATGTTTGGATTTGTGTTTTGAGGTAATCTAAAATATTTTAAAATAAGTGGTGTAGGTTGGATGTTGGGATTTGGGAGACAAAAATTACTATTCATTGTCAAATCATATCTCTTTTATATATATTTTTATATATATATAAATATGTGTGTATATATATATTGTATGTTTATTGTGGTAACTTTGGGAGACAAAAATCACTGTTTATAGTCAAATCATGTCTCTTTTATATTATATATATATAAACGTGTGTTTATATATATTATATAGAAGGTTGAAAAATAAAAAACACACAGATAAGGTGTAAAAACACAAAAATAAACATTGGGTGTGTTTTATCTTGTTTCGGAATGCTCGGGGCACTAATATGTTCCCAACTCAAGATACACAGTAGGCCGGGCTTGGCTAACCCAACCCAAGACCGGATTTAACGATTTAAAAAGTAGGTTGGTTCGGCCTAGGCCTACTTGGGACCATACTGGTCCTTGGGCAGTCCCAGGAATCAATACTTGGGACCAACCCAACCTAACCCAGTGGCTCAGAACCACCTGGTCTTAGACCGGGCTTGTTGGGCCTTTTTTAAAAAGATTATATATTCTTAACTATTATTTTTCTATATATAAATTTTTATGTGATTTAAGTTATTATTTGTTTATTTCATAAGACAATTATAAATTGAAGTAATTCTTTATAAGAACACTTCAATATCATAAAAAAATAAAACAAACACATGCGTACTTGATGCGGGTTTGGTTTGGGCTTGGTTCGGACCTCAACCGGGCCGGTCCATGGATTGAACTTGGGTTTAAAAATGGATACAATTGGGACACACTTAGAGCTCCAAGACCGCCTTAAGACTGGCCATGAATAGTAGCGAGTCAGTCCTAGGGTAGACTTTTTTAGGCTGGTTCATGTCGGCCTTGAACCGACCTAGCCCACTATGCCCCTTGAACCCCAACCAACTTGGACACCTGTCAACCTTAACAATTAACAACTAGACACATAAAAAATACATATGCATAAGAAACTGCATTTTCACTTATAAAAGCGTGTTGTATGGATAGCGTGTCTTCCTCTTTCTTGAGCCTGGATTCCAGAGATGATGGACTGCCGCTACACTTTCATGGCCATCACCATTATTTCCAATGAAACACGATACAACTACACATGCTAAGCTATTACTTCTTTCTTTTTTCTCCTTTCGATTACAATGAGAACGTAAATGACTTGATAGAGTGTTGAGTTTTGGATTGTTACTCGAAATAGAAGTTATGATTTCAGCGTATTGAATGCTGCTAAATTTATGTGTTGTACAAATTTAGTTGTTCAATCCAATCTAAGATAGATATTTGGTGGTTCGACATGCTCAAAGAACTAGGAGGCGTTGTTTTTCTTTAGTTTCTATTTCCAATTTTTGGAAACTAACAGGGTGATACGAATGATTAATGAAGAATGATGTAGTTCGATGTTCTATTTTTTGCAGTGCGTGCAATATTTTCTAAAATATGATGCACCTGTTGAAATGCTAACTTTGATTGAACTACTTGAATCTGTTTATAACTAGCAGATTTATCTCTTAATGGTTTAAGCACTGATTGGAAAAAGAAAAAGAACTTGTAGGTAATCATACATTATGGGAGAGTGGTTTTGTTAATCATATGTTATTTTAGGGGGATGAATTCATAACATACTAACAATACAATTTTCTACTTTCCATGTCTGAAATGATACATATACTTCTATACAAGAAAAGTTGCATATCAAATGAGATTATTAAGCACTAACATATAAAAAAACACATAAAATATTTACAAATATTTATTTTTTAAGGAGAATATTTACAAATATTTATGGACAAAGTTGAATATTTAGTTATCAAGTAATTCTAGATTAAGATCGTGTTACCTTTAGACAATAAGGTTCATTAATGGTATATATCATTTTCAATATAATATTATAAAGCCTCTATTGAACCTTCAAAAAGTAAAACTTACAATAAGGTTCATTAATGGTATATATCATTTTCAATATAATATTATAAAGCCTCTATTGAACCTTCAAAAAGTAAAACTTATAATTTGATCTATTATCTAAGTAAATTTTGCGATTTGCTAAGATATTTCGATAAAAAGTTTCAAATTTGTCCAAAATTAGCACGTGCAAGTCGTGTGCTAGTGTAAATTTGAGGATATTATTGACCGAAAGTTTAGAAGTTAGTCAGGAATTCAAAATTTTGACATGATGTTGGCTATAATAAGAGATTTTAGGAGGATTTTTCAATGGCAAGTTGCATAAAATCAATAAAGCAATGAAGAATTTTAAGCAGTAAATTGTATAAAATTGGCCGACTCCTGCAACATATAACACAAAAGATTAATTATGTTAATAGGAAGAGTAATAAAATTATCATAATACAATTATGAAGTGAGGACCTAAACTTTATCATATTAATAACATGGAATTAATAAATAATTTTAAGATTTCAAATAATACAGAGTACAACCAGGAGCCACCAAATTCCATTAAATTCAAGACAATCCAACAAAATATTATAGTAACCACCCGCCCATGCACTTAATTACAAAACCTCACTTCACGACATCCCTATTGTACCACAAATCTCTTCCTATTCAGCTTTTCATTCACATGGGAACCTCCTATAAACCATCATTTATCCTGTTCTTTGTACCTGACCCGTTGGCGGAAGGTACATAGAACCACAATGCAGCTGTGAAAGATTTGCAGCTGGGGATTCATCCATCGAATAACTTGTGGATGGGCAATTTGTCACCAAAAGTGATAGATTTTGAGTTAAAATCTCCATTTGCCACTCATGGAGAAGTGATCGGCATTAACTAATTTTCCTTTCATTACTAAACCTTTGTCCACTTTAAAGAAATCAAGGGTGCAAAGATGGTGAGGCAGGGCCAGCAACGCCACATTCTTCATAGGAAGCTTCTAATGATTAACTTCGCTAAACAGGTTGGTGATTAATTAATTATTTTATTTCATGATTTCTCTATTCTTTTTTTGTTAGTGTAAATACTGTTTTTGAAGGCTTAAATATATTATTTGTTGTGTAATTTCGCTGCATTTCATGTTTGAATTGACATATAAACTTCTTTAAAACGAATGTCGCAAATCAAATGAGCTTTTTAAGCACTAATATCGAAAAACACACACAAAATATTTATAAATATTTGTGGACCAAGCCAAATGTTTAGTTATCAAGCAATTCAGGATTAAGATCTTGTTCCCTTTAGATAATAAGGTTGATTAATGACATCATTTGATTTGAATATTATAAAGGTTGTATTGAATTATTTTGTCCTATAATAAGAGGTATTTCGCGTTTTGGACCTTCAAAAGGTGAAAGTTATAATTTGATATATGTAAATTTGCTATAGCTAACACAGTTTGAAAGAAACTTTCAAATTTGACCGAAATTAGCACGGGTGTAAACTTGAGGATATCGTTGACTGAAAGTTTAGAAGTTAGTCATGAATTCGGAATTTGACATGATGTTGGTTATAATATGAGATTTTAGGAGGATTTTTCATGGACAAGTTGCATCAAATCAATAAAAAAAAAGGAAGAATTTTTAAGCATTAATTGTAAAAATTTGGTCGAATCCTGCAATACATAACAAAAAAGAGTAACAATAATAATAGAAATAGTGATAAAATTATCATAATACAATCATAAAAGTGAGGACATAAACTTTATCATATCAATAACATGGAAGTAATAAATAATTTTAAGATTTCAAAGTTTGATGTTATAAAATATAATGATAAGAAAAAAATTAAAGACTAAGCAATCCAAAAATGAAAGCATTAACTTTAGAGCCAAGACATTTCCAGATAAAATTGCTTGAAAAATCGATATATTAAAATTAAAAACACAAGAATGTTTATAATAAATAATATATAGGTCTAATTTAGAATTTTAATTTAATTTTGGGTGAATAACAGGGTACAACCAAGAGCCACCAAATGCCATTAAATTGAGACAAATTTAACAAAAGACTGTAGTAACCATCCCGCCTGTACACTTACAGAACCTCACAACACCACATCCCCATTGCACACAAATCTATTTCTATTCAACTATTCATTCACATCAGAACCTTCGAAGACCCATCATTTATCTTGTTCTCTGTACTTGACCTGTTTAATGGCACCACCTGTATAATCAACGGTGGAAGACACACAATACCATGGTGTGGCCGTCAAAGATTTGCAGCGGAAGATTCATCCATCCAACAACTTTTGGATCGGCAATTTGTCACATATAAAATATAATGATAAGAAAAAAATTGAAGACTAGTAATGCAAAATGAAAGAATTAACTTTTGTATCAAAGAAATTCCAAGACAAATTTGCTTGAAAAATCAACTAATTTAGATTAGAAACACAAAAATATTTATAATAAGTAGCATATAGGACCAAATTAGAATTTTAATTTAATTCAAAATGAAAGTTAAGACATTTTCAATTATTTACAAAACCTCACTCCACCACATCCCCATTGCACACTAATCTATTATGCTTTTCAGTCACATCGGAACCTCTGACGGCCTATCATTTATCTTGTTCCTTGTACATGACCCATTTAATGGGATCACCTATAAAATCAATGGCTAAAGCTACACAGAACCATGATGTACCGTTAAAGATTCTCAAAGGGTGATTCATCCATCCAACAACTTATGGATCGGCATTTTGTTATCAAAAGTGGTAGATCGTGAGTTTAAATCTCTGTTTGTCACTCAGGGAGAAGTGATCAACATTAACTCATTCCCCTTCTATCACTATGCCTTTGTGTACTTTAAAGAAATAGTGGGCACGAAGTTAGCGAGGCAGGGTCTGCAAGGCCACATTCTTCATGGGAAGCCTTTAATGATTAACTTCACTAAACTGATTAATAATTTATTAATTTTCTTATTTCATTATTTTCCTATTTCTTTTTTCTACTTCCCATGTCTGTAATGACAAATAAATTTCTTTAAAATAAATGTTGCATATCAAGTGAAAATTATTAAGCACTAATATATGAAAATACACAGAGAATGTTTATAAATATTTATGGACCAAAAGCTGAATGTATAGTTATCAAGTAATTCTAGATTAGAATCGTGTTACCTTTGGATAATAAGGTTAATTAGTGGCATCATTTTGATTTGAATATTATAAAGGCTCTATTGAAAACTTTTTGTCCTATGATTGGAGGTGCTTGGCGTTTTAGACCTTCAAAAGTGAAACTTACTATTTTATCTATCATCTTAGTAAATTTTTCAATTTGCTAACAAGTTTTGATAGAAATTTCTAAATTTGTCTAAAATTAGCACGTGCAATTTTTGTGTTGGCGTAAATTTAAGAATATACATGACTTGCACATGTGATTTTTCAACTAATTTCTAAATTTCTGGAAAAATATGTCATAGAATCATGAAATTTGACAAATTAATGGACCAAATCGCAAGTTCTAATATAGGACGAAAGTCACCATATTTTTAAATAATCCATAGTATAGTTGGAGGGCACCACACTAAATTAAATTCAAATAAATCCAAATTACAGTATCCATCACACCAATACAACCATCTACACTCGTGCCATCACCGTCCTTTAGCCGGTACGTACACAACATCTCTTTATAAGAAAAAATCTATATTTTTGGTACAATTATTAGCATTAAATTTCATCCTTTTTTTTATACATATAGCAATTTTAATCCATCAACTAGTGGAATTTAAAAATTGTCAAATACTGCAAAAATTGACTGAAAATATATCGATATTCAATTCATATATGAATATAAAGAATAATAAAATAGAATATAATAAACTCATATAAAGTGAGTCAAATACTCACACGTCTGATGGGATTTGAACCCATCATCTTACGAACCTAGATCACCTATAAGTGATAGGCTATGTTTAGAAGTTAGTTAGGAATTGGAAATTTTACATGATTTATGCTATAATAAGATATTTTATAAGGATTTTTAAGTGGCAAATTGCATAAAATCAATTAGACAATGAAGGATTTTAAGCAGTAAAATTGGTTGACTCTTGCAATTTATAAGAGTAATAATGATAGTAGAAAGTGTAATAAAATTATCATAATATATACAATCATAAAATGAGGACATAAACTTTATCATATCAATAGCACGGAATTAATAAATAATTTTAAATTTTCAAAGTATAAAATACAATGAAAAGAATAAAAAATGAACACTAAGTAATGCAAAAATAAAAGCATTAACATTAGTGTCTAACGAAATCCCAAGACAAAATTTTCTTGGCAAATCAACAAGTTAAGATTAATAACTCAAGAATATTTATAATAACGAAAGAGAAACGCACACAACCTTCTGTAAGTAATATAGAAAATGAACAAATTATTCTTTATGAAAAAAAATAGCAAAATACCTCCTATATTTTTTTAAACAAAGTAATTTATCTTTCTAGACAGGAATGCAAATATTGTTCTATTTAAAAAATATACGGAGGTAATTTGATTTTTTCCTCATACGGGATAATTTGACCAAGTACAATATCACATGAGGTAAATTGCATTAAACCCGATAATGTAAAGCCAAACTAATATTTCGTAGTGTTTATAGAAGAACACTCTAATAGATATATTATGTAATAGGACCAATCTAGAATTTTGATTTAATTCAAAGTGAAAGTTATAATATTTTCAAATAAAACATTTTATAACTAGGAGACACCAAATGCCATTAAATTCAGAGAAATTCAACAAAATACTATAGTAAGCACCCCGCCCATACACTTACAAAACCCCACTCCACCACAGCCCCATTGCACAAAAATCTATTTCTATTCAACTTTTCATTCATATTGGAACCTTTGACAACCCATCATTTATCTTGTTCTCTGTACTTAACCCGTTTAATGGTACCAAAAGTGACAAATTATAAGTTTAAAACTCTATTTGACGTTCATGGAGAAGATATCAGAATTAACTCATTCCCCTTTCATCACTATAACTTTGTGTACTTCAAAAAAATCGAGGGCTTGAAGTTGGCAAGGCCACATTCTTCACAGGAAACCGCTAATGATTAACTTCGCTAGACAGATAGGCGATGTATTAATCTTTTATTTTGAAATTTCTCTTTTTCTTGTTAGCATTAATACTATTTTTGAAGGCTTTAATATATTTCTTGTCCTACAAATTTGCTACTTTTCATGTTTGAAATGACACATAAACTTCTTTGAAAGGAATGTCGCATATCAAATGATATTATTAAATACTCACAACATTTTTAAAAATATTTGTGAACCACAAGCTAAATGTTTAGTTATCAAGCAATTTGAGATTAAGATTGTGTTGTTACCTTTCAATAATAAAGGTTGATTACTGGCATCATTTTGATGTGAAGAGTATAAAGGCTATATTGAAGATTTTTGTCCTATAATTGGAGGTATTTGGCTTTTTGGACGTTCAAAAAGTGAAAGTAACAATTTGATCTATTATCTTAGTAAGTTTTTCGATTCGCTAACACATTTTGATAGAAATTTCTAAGTTTATCCAAAATTAGCACGTGCAAGTTCTATGTTGACTCAAATTTAAGGATATACATGACCTGCACGTGTGATTTTTCAACTAATTTTTAAATTTCTGGCAAAATATGTCACAAATCATGAAATTTGCAAAACTAATGGACCAAATCGCAAGTTCTAATTTAGGACAAAAGTTATCATGATTTTAAATAATCCATAGTATAGTAAGAGGGAACCATACTCAATTAAATTCAAACAAATCCAAATTACAGTATCCAACGCACCAAAACAACCATCCACAGTCGTGCCATTACTGTCTTTCGGCCGGTGCGTGCACCAAATCTGTTTATAAGAAAAAAATCATATTTTTTGGTACAATTATTAGCATTAAATTTCATCCTTTATTTATACATATAGCAATCTTAATCCATCAATTTGTGAAATTTAAAAATTATCAAACAATGCAAATAATGACTGGAAATTAATTCATATTTTGAAAATTTCAGGGTTTATCTATTGTTTATATATATATATATTGAAATGATATATTACATGATAGTATCAATATCTTACTAAATTGATCGCAATGCATCAGTTTGACAATATATCGATATTCAACTCATATATGAATATAATAAAAAATAATATTGAAATAGATTATAATAAATTCATATAAAGTGAGTCAAATACTCATACGTCTGATGGAAGTTGAACCCATCACCTTACGCTTGTTCATGAAACCTAGCTCACCTATAAGTGATAGATTAAGTTTAGAAGTTAAGTAGGAATTGGAAATTTGATATGATTTTGGCTTTAATAAGAAATTTTTGGAGGATCTTTCAGTCAAATTGCTTAAAATCAATAAAACGATGAAGGATTTTAAGCAGTAAATTGCATAAAACTAGTCGCGAGTCTTGCAATATATAAGAGTTATAATGATAGTAGAAAGTATAATAAAATTATCATAATACAATCATAAAATGAGGACATAAACTTTATCATATCAATAGCACATAATTAATAAATAATTTTAAAATTTCAAAGTTTGATTTTATAAAATACAAGAAAAGAAAAAAAATGGAACACTAAGTAATGCAAAATGGAAGCATTAACTTTAGTGTCTAAAGATATCCCAAGATAAAATTGCTTGACAAATCAATAAATTAAGATTAATTACACACGAATATTAATGATTATGAAAAAAATGCACACAACCTACTGTAAGTAATATTGCAAATGAACAAATTATTCTTTATGAAAAAAATAGCAATATACCTTGCTACATTTTTTAAAATAAAGTAATTTACCTTTTCAGAAAGGAACGTAAAAATTGCTCTATTTTAAAAAAGTTATAGGAAGGTAATTTAAATTTTTTCTCTTAAGGAAGAATTTGATCAACTACAATATCACATGAGGTAAATTGCATGAAACCCTATAATGTAAAGCTAGACTAATATTTCTTAGTGTTTATAGAGAGCAAGTCTAGTAAATATCAATAAGTAGTAGGACCAATTTAGAAACTTAATTTAATTTCAGGGTGAAAGTTCTAATATTTTCAAATAATACATAGTATAACTAGGAGGCACCAATTGCTATTAAATTCAGACAAATTCAATAAAATTCTATAATAACCACCTTGCCATACACTTACAAAACCCCACTCCACCACAGCCCCATCTCACACAAATCTATTCCTATTCAACATTCATTCATATCGGAAACTCTGGCGACCTATCATTTATCTTGTTTCTGTACTTGACCCATTTAGTGATACCACATGTAAAATCAGCGGTGCAAGCTACACAGAACCACGATGCGGCCGCCAAAGATTTGCAGTGGGAGATTCATCAATCCAACAACTTGTGGATCGGCAATCTGTAACCAAAAGTAACAGATTCTGAGTTAAAACCTCTGTTTGCCTCTCCTGGAGAAGAGATCAGCACTAACTCGTTCCCCTTTCATCAGTACACCTTTGTCCACTTTAAAGAAATCGAGGGAGCGAAGTTGGCAAGGCAGAGTCTGCAAGGCCACATTCTTCACAGGAAACCTCTAATGATTAATTTCGCTAGGTAGGTGATTTTTTAATTTTTTATTTTGATATTTCTCTATGTTTTTGTTATTGTTAATACTAATTTTTAAGGCTTTAATGTAGTTTCTATCCTACAATTTCGCTACTTTTCATGTTTGAAATGACACATAAACTTCTTTAAAAGGAATGTATCATTTCAAATGAGATTATTAAACACACACAAACCTTTTAAAAATATTTAAAGACCAAGCTGATTGTTTAGTTATCAAGCAATTTGAGATCAAGATCGTGTTGTTACCTTTAGATAATAAGGTTGATTAATAGTATCATTTTCATTTAAAAATTATAAAGGCTATATCGAACTTTTTTTTATCCAATAATTAAAGGTATTTTGCGTTTTGGACGTTTAAAAAGTGAAACTAACAGTTTGATTTATTATCTTAGTAATTCGCGATTTGCTAACCCATTTTGATAGAAATTTTCAAATTTATCCAAAATTGGCACATGCAACTTATGTGCTGGTGTAAGTTTGAGGAAATCATTGACCGAAAGTTTAGAAGGTAGTCAGGAATTCGAAATTTGATATGATGTTGGCTATAATAAGAGATTTTAGGAGGATTTTTCAGGGCAAGTTGCATAAAATCAACAAAAAATGAAGAATTTTAAGTGATAAATTGTATAAAATTGGTCGACTTCTGCAATATATAACAAAAAAGAGTACAAATGAAAATAGAAAGAGTAATAAAATTATCATAATACGATCACAAAGTGAGGACACAAACATTATCATATTATTAGCATAGTTTGATTTTATAAAATATAATGATAAGAGAAAAATTGAAGACTAAGTAATGCAAAAATGAAAATTTTAACTATAGTGTCAAAGGAAGTTCCAGGACAAAATTGCTTGAAAAATCAATAAATTAAGATTAGAAACAGAAGAATGATTTTAATAAGTAATATATAGACCTACTTAGAATTTTAATTTAATTTAGGGTGAAAGTTATAGTATTATTAAATATTTACAAAACCTCACTCCACCACATCCCCATTGCACACAGATCTCTTTATATTCCGCTTTTCATTCACATTGGAACCTCCGACGACCCTTCATTTATCTTGTTCTCTATACACGACTCATTTAATGGCATCACCGATAAAATCAACGGCGGAAGCTACATAGAACCAGGATGCGGCGTTAAAAATTTTCAGAGGGTGATCCATCCATCCAACAACTTGTAGATCGGCATTTTGTCACAAAAGTGATAGATTTTGGGTTTTAATCTCTCTTTGCCGCTCAGGAAGAAGAGATTGGCATTAACTCATTCTCCTTCCATCACTACCCTTTGTGCACTTAAAGATATCGAGGGCACGAAGTTGGCGAGGCAGGGTCCGCAAGGCCACGTTATTTATGGAAAGCGTTTAATGATTAACTATGCTAAGCCGGTTAGTAATTTATTAATTTTCTTATTATATTTTTTTCCTACTTTTTTCTACTTTCCATGTCTAAAATGACACATATATTTTTTTAAAATAAATGTTTCATATCAAATGAAAATTATTAAGCACTAATATCTAAAAATACGCAGAGAATGTTTACAAATATTTGTGGACCAAGCTGAATGTTTAGTTATCAGGTAATTCTAGATTAGGATCATGTTACCTTTGGATAATAAGGTTGATTAGTGGCATCATTTTTATTTGAATATTATAAAGGCCCTATTGAAATTTTTGGTCCTATATTAAAGGTGTTTGGCGTTTTGGACCTTCATAAAGTGAAACTTACAATTTGATCTATTATCTTAGTTAATTTTTCGATTTTGTAACATATTTTGATACAAAGTTCTAAATTTGTCAAAAATTAGCACGTGCAAGTTCTGTTTTGGTGTAAATTTAAGGATGTATATGACTTGCACATGTGGTTTTCCAACTAAGTCTTAAAATTTTGAAAAATATGTCATAAAATCATGAAATTTGCAAAACTAATAGACCAAATTGCAAGTTTTAATTTTGGACGAAAGTTACCATATTTTTAAATAATCCATAGTATAGTCAAAGGGCACCATACTAAAAAATTTAAACAAATCCAAATTACAGTATCCAACGCACCCATACAACCATCCACACTCGTGCCATCACCATCCTCCGGCCGGTGCGTACATAAAATCACTTTATAAGAAAAAAAAACGATATTTTTGGTACAATTATTAGCATTAAATTTCATCCTTTATTATACATTTAGCATTTTTAATCCATCAATTAGTGAAATTTAAAAATTATCAAACAATGCAAATATTGACTGGAAATTAATTCATATCTTGAAAATTTCTAGGTGAATCTATTGTTTATATATATATGTATATTGAAATGATAATTACATGATAATATCAATATCTTACTAAATTGATTGCCCATGCATCAATTAGATATTATATCGATATCCAGTTCATATATGAATATAATAAAGAATAATATTGAAATAGATTATAATAAACTCATATAAAGTGAGTCAAATACTCACATAAGGTAAGTGTTGTACAATACGAAAATTTTATGCTTGGAGGTTGTCTTAATGATTCAAAAGCCTCATGGTTTGTTCTCTTGTTTCCATCTTACTACAAATTTGATAATAAAAGTATGGTCAATGATATTTGTCTTCACTTGTTCTCGTTATGTGCATATTTCATACTCTAAAATATTAGAACCTATAAAATGTTTGTCGTTCTTATATACACTAAAGGCATAGTCTGTTTTATATTGTTACTTTAATATATAAAAGTATTATTGTCATTAGTATATTTGTATATAGACATGTATGTATATATTTTTATATTTGTGTACAACAGATAAATGCGTATGAGTAACGCTAAATATTTCTTGCAGCTCTTAGTATGACTAAACTAACCTTATAGTTTATCTAATAATTGTATTGCATAGTTCCTTTTGAGTTTAGTTATTTGAGAGAGTTCTGGATGTAGTAAATTATGATAAAGTATGTGAATGTCATAGCTTGTTATTACTGACCTTTCCTATTTTGTGATTTGGATAAGCATGTGATTTGCTTTCGTCTAACAAATATGTTTGAATTTGATAAATTTTAACTTATTAGTTAGACGAGAATAAATCTTGAAGTTACTACACGTAATATTTTTATATTTAACAAATCTCAATTGTCTAAATACTTTGCTTAACAAAATTATCTTATTATTTTCTTTTACCAATTATGGGTAGGGAGTAGAAATTCTACCTTTTTAGTTATTTTGACTGTATAACATTTTGGCTATTTACTATTATGGTAGTATATGTCTATTATATTATATTATAATTGATTGATATTTTTAATTCATAATTATGATGCTGTTTAATTATCCTATTTATATGGTAATATTGCACTGTGTATATGGACTATCGTAATGGATAATTAGAAAAAGAAACAAAAGAGAAATTGATTTATTGTCTTTTTTTATAATAAGAGCATGAATATTATATTTTTTATGTCCCAACAATAGAAAATAATTTAGAGAACTTTTATTTACATTAATTATAATTTGTTGTCAAAGTTTACTAGAATATTTAATAAAAAGAAGGAAATATTAATCGCATGATTTATAATTTAAAAATTGCTATGTTATTATTTATTATATTTATTTTATTCCCTCTATTTTTTATTTCAATTATAATTATAATTTATTATTTTTTATTTCTAAAAATTAAAATTTCTCAATTTATTTTAATAATTTCATGTTGTTCAGCAAATGATTATTCAATGTCAGAAAGTAATAGAAAGAAGTTAATATTTCTCTCAAAGGGCTAAATACATACTTTAATTCTAAAGTAGTAGATAAAACAGTAGCTTCTGATTGGATAAAAACCTTTCAATGATAATATTATTATTAATATATTTTAGTATTTTGCACATTATATATATTTTTTTTATTAATATTACATTCAAAAGGTGAGGAGCTTAAATTAAAAGTGGTGAATTATTGTTTCTATTTATGAATTAATTTAAAGTTTTTACATATTCAAAATTAATTAATGAATGAGCGCAATCAACCTCAGGAAACTTTAGAGTAAATTTTTTATTAATTTTTAATAAATTTCAGTTAAGTATATATGTATATGTGAATTGTAGATTTCTTTTATTGGGATATTCGATGTGTACTTGTTTAATGTCTAAAATATTAAAATATATTGTGAAGAATATAATTATTCGCATATAAATTTTAATTTGATTCTTAGAAATAAATTTAGTAATTATAATATTTACAAAAAAACTAATATGTCATATTTAAAAAAATAATATGAAGGGGTTAAAAATATATCTCAATTGTTAATACTTATAATTATAATTTATTAATTATAAAACTAAAATTTCTCTTATTTTGTATTGAAAATGTCAGAAGAAGTTACACTCAAATAGAATTACGGATTCAAATTATAATTTATTATTAATATATTTTAAAAATGGTAAAATATATTTTTTAATCTTTTAATCCTAACAAATTATCATTAAGCATATATATATATATATTTACTGTCAATTTCTTTTCAATTTTATGTATAGAGTTCTTGGGATATTATACTAACATGTCTATTTAATGTTTAAAATATTACAACATATTGAGAATAATATTATTTTTCAAGTCGAGGGGTAAATTTATTCAACAAAGGATAAATTTAACATTTGATTGTTTAGGAAGTAAATGTTACTCATTTAAAAAAATACAGAGGGTAAAATTGTATTATTTAGATAAAGCTAAATTTTCTCTGATCTTGTAACATTAAAAGTAATCTTTATTTATCATAATTTATGATTGGTTTATTAAATATTTTAAAATCAAAAAATAATTCAATATCTATGTGAGATACAAGTAATTATATTTATTATCTAAGAATTATTATTCATACAAAAATAGATTATGTTTTTCCACTGGAATTTATGTTTTTCCAAATAAAAATGGTTGAAAAATAATTATAAAAAGCAAAGTGCAATATTTTGTAAAGTTGAGATGGTAAGTTACACAAAAAAAAAAAAAAGAATAGATGTCAAAGTGTAAGAACAGTTATATTTTTAGATAATAAAATAGGACAAAATGCATAAAATTCCTCTGTATTTTAAAAAGTCTGCAAAATAAACCTTCTTGTTATGATAATAGGCTAAAGGCCCCTTCTGCCCCCCACCACCACTCTCACCCCATTCACCCCCAGCTCCCCCCTCCCCCGGCAATGAGATTTTATTAAAATTATCATATCTCCATAAATTCTTTACCAAATTGAGTGAGACCGGTCTCGTTAGAATTATCTTGAAACGAGTTTGATGATAGTGGTCTGAGACCGAGATTCGATCGGACGGAGATGAATCAACGGCAAACATGTTCGGAGGTTGTGACTTGAGCCCACTCTCTATGATTGACGAAAACTCAAATTGAAAGTATGAATTCGTCTTGAAGAGAAGATTCGAATGATACCATTGGCCATCGAAATTCGTCCGGATGGCGTCAGAAATTTAAAAATAAGTTTCTGGCGAAAAATGGGCGAAAATAGCCGTTTTTTCCTTTTTTTTAATTTTTTAAAATTAATTTTAATTATATTAATTAGAATATGTTTTAGTTAATTAAGAATATTTTAAATAATTGTAATAATTAAATATTTTGGCTAATTAATAATAATTATTGTAATTAAATATATATTTTAATTAATTAAAAAATAATAGTTAGATTTAATAATTAATAATTATAAAATTATTTAAATTTAAATATAATTTAATTTATTTTTTAAGGTGAGAAATGCCAAAAGAAATACACAAAACAAGCCAAAAAGTTCTTTGTATATATATACCCATAGAGGGATATTTTAGTCCAAAGTGTCATTAAATATGAACCTAAACCGTAGAAAATGACTACCAAATGCAGTAGACACGCGTCTACTCCACTTTCCGTTAGTTGCTAACACAGAATTGGGATTTTTTGCTGACTAAAACAAAACTGGAGGAAAATTTTAACCTATTTTAAAAACGATGTTTAGTCAATTTATATGGTAATATTGCTTTGTGTATGGAGATGGATAAATAAACTAAAGAACTTGAAAGGATCTACCGAATTTATATTTATTTTATCCCCTTTATATGTCCCAAAACTAGTGGTAATAATAATTTTTAAAAAAATAATTTAGTATTACTATAAAAATAAAGTTCTTTAATTTATATTTACATAAATATTTTATTTATTATTTGAAATTTAATTATCAAAAACTAAATTTTTCGGTTTTAGTTAAAATTAAATTTTTCGGTTAAAGTTTATAATTAAACTAAATTATAGTTATAATTTTTATTTATCAATAAAAAGTATATCTCTACTTTTATTTAAAAATGTTGATAATTCAATTAAAAAAAAGAACAGAAAGAAGTTAACATTTTTCTCAAATAGAAATAAGTGCTAAATACCTTTTGTTCTGAATATCTTTGATGTAACATTAATTCTCTAAACTAACAAATATAGCATAGCTTTTTGGTTGGATGAAAATCTTTTAATGTATTTTAGTATTTTGCACATAAAATTGTTACTAAATTATTTTTAAACTACAATAAATTTTTAATAGGTGAGGAATTTAAATTAAAAGTGGAGTAATACAAAGTCTCAATAAAAAAGTTTTTCAAACAAATATTTTTTTTATTGACGTATAATAAAATTCAAAAAAATTATTTCATCGGGTCCCGACCCCACCCGATCGGATTCGGGTAAAACGGGGCGGTTTGCTCGGATTTTTATGGTGGGTTTGGATAAATCGAAACCCGCCTATTTTTAGTCGGATCAAGTTCGAGTTTTAAAACCCTACCCGATGAACCCAATCGGGTACCCGACATTCAAAAGGGGGAAAATTTTTAGAGGATTTATGATTGAACTCATATCTCTCTCTCTCTCAGATTCTCACTACCTGGTGCCTTCTCCCTCTCTCTCACTGCCTGCGTTCTCCCTCTCTCTCACTACTGACCCTTCCAAGCCAGAAGTAGCCATCACTCGCCGTCGCCATCGCACGTTCTTCAGTCTTTACCCTCTGGAATTTTTGCTGAAGCCACCACTCGCCGCCAGTCTCCATCGCGCGATAATGGCATCATTCTTTTTGTCAGTTCATTCATGTCTAAGTGGATTTACATGCTGATTATACTTTAGAGCATCATTTTTGCTATCAAACAACGATTATGTTTCCATCTGTGTATTTTTCATGGATGAGGAGGCACTAAAATTGAAGCTAAGTATCTTGAGTCACTTGTTAACTAGAATTCACCTAATGTTGAGGAACAATAGAGCATTTCAACCAACTGAAAGAGATATTGCTAATTATCAAGTGAATATCTACTTTAGTGGCTTTAGCTTGCAGTATATCGAAATTCTATGCACTTTCCAATTTCTTGTAATTTGTTTGACTAACTTTTATATATCCATAATTTTGAAGTGATTTTTTTGTTTGTTTTTTTGTAGAGCTGACAAAATTGAGAGTCGATTCAACCATAATTTATATTTGACTGGACTACTTTGGAGTTTGGACTTTGAACTATTTTGGATCTAGTACTCCACATATAATTGTAAATTGATGATCAGAATGTAATGACTTGATGGATTATTTTGTTCATGTTGTTTGCTAATGATGTTTGTTGAATGTCTCTTGTTGTCATTGCAATTTACTTTATGAATAAAATTTCATTGCTTCAAAATAAAAAAAAACTTGAGTAAATTACCCGAACCCAATTGTCGGGTACCCAACTAACCGGGTACCCATCCTACTCGAGTTCGGGATCAGGTAGTGTATAACACTACCCGACACGAACCCGAGGAACCCGAGCCAACGCCCACCCCTAATAGAACATTATAATAATAAAGAGAGTTATAATGGGAAAGCCTCTTAAACTACACAACACCTCCTTTGGAATAAAATTTTGACAAAGTATCCATTAAAATACTTTGAACCAATTAATTTTTATTAAAATATTTTCCAACCAATTCATAATTTTGGATATTAATTAATATTTTATATTTTAAAATAAATATGAATATAATATATAAAATTTCAACTTTTAAAATTTAAACTTTAAAAGATAAACTATTTCTAAATTACAATTAATTTAAATATTATAAGAAACATTTGTAAAAAATTATACAAATAATTTTGGAGTAATAAATGTATAAAGTTGTTTCACTCAAACTTAATTTTTTAAAATAAAAATTTATAGAATTTTTATATATACAATAATCTTTTTTTAATTATATAATTACTGCATTTGAGAACAATTTTGTTACTTTTCAAAACTATTCTAATAAACATCCACCAAAAACTATAACAAATAATGTCTATTTTTTTCAAAATAAAACTAGAGAAATTTAAATTTTTATACAAATAATAAATTAATTTCACAGCGACCTACTAGAAATTTGGTATAATTATACGAAGATTCCTGTGGTTTTATTAAAAAATATTTGTTCAACCTACAATAAATTAATAAAAAATTAATTGAGATCATCTAATTAATAGAAACAATAAATTTTATTTGCGAAAAAAGCATAACCAATACTACGTATAATTTTTCAAACTACAGAAAATACGCATATAATTATACCAAAACTTAGAACATGCAATACATTCGTCCCTTAGTTCGAAAAAACTTTGACCATAAATAAACACATAATAACTACTATAAATTAAAAAAATAAATTAATAATAGAACTTTTTTTATTTGCAGGTCAACATTAAAAAGTAAATAGAATATATTACTATTAATAAATTCGCTTAATTTTCATTAATTGAGGGATTTGTTATACGAAGATATCCAACAATGATGAGATTAAAATTTTTATACCAATAGTGATTGATAGAATGAAATAGGATCTATAATTTGAGGACCAAAAAATAAATAACTAGCCAATAATAATTCGTTATTAATAATAATATATAATTTTTTGTATAAAAAAGTTATTTGCATTCAAGTTAATTTAGAAAATTTATTTTTATACAAATAATAAATAAATTTCATACCTTTCCACATAAATCCTGATGGTTTGAAATTATATCTAATCTAATCCATTTGTCAATCTAGCAATTACACCCATACTCGGCAGGTACTGCCCCGAACTCACCCCTAATGGGGTGGGTCTGGATTCAAAAAATATTAACCGCTGCAAGTCCATAGAGAACCGACCCGGATATATATAATATATAATTTATTATTTATTATTTATGTATATATGATATATATTTCTTTTATTAATAAATTATTTGACAAAAAATATTAATAAAATGCTATTTTTGTTAAGTACTTGTTCAATTGTTGAAAAGTTGTCCCAAAGAAAACTCTATATTTATTTTGATTTTGAGAATTTTTTTTGGATTTAAATATTTGAGGAAAAAACTTATTTGTAAATAATATGGAGATTTTTTTATATTTGTACAATAAATAATAAAATATAAAAATATAACCTAATCCACTGGTTAACTCACCCCGACGAGTTTTCTACTGGGGCGGGGCAAGATGTAAAAAAATGGGGTCCGGGGCGGGTCTCGATTCCGTCCCAGAGTTGATGAGGCAAATCCTAGGTCCCAGAGTTTTGTACTGGGGCAGGGCAGGATGTTTTAACCTATGAATAACAAATATAATAAATAATTTGTTAACAATAATAAATAATCTGATATGGTTAATAAAAGAATATGACAACTACTGATACTTTATCAGAAATAAAATCTAATTTTAAGAGAAAAGTTACATTTTGACCATAAACAGAGTTAATTACATAAATACCAGACGAAAAAATGGCGGATAATAATTAACAAAATCAATTAATAACTACACTATAAAATAAAATAATCTGATATGATTAATAGAAACAATATCTAATTTTTAGAATTAATTACTGGAGACCTATATGCAGTATTAATAAATTTTGGTATATATGATAACAACTAATATATCATATTTGTCATCCATAATAATTAAAAAGATAACCTGTCCACTTGATTACACAGCTATAATTCCAATAGATTAAAACATATTACTAGGAAATTATTGCGGCATGCTTAACATATTAGCAGACTCAACATAAATCACTTACTCATTTAACATAACATAATAAGTTAAACATTGGATAGGTTACTAATTTCTCCATCACTCTTTCAATTACTAGAGCAGAAATTATTCATTCAACAAATATGACAACAAGATTGAGGGCAATAAGATTCAACCTCAAAACCAATCAAGCTATAATAATCGCAAACTCAAAGAACTCCGTCAGCAATACCAGAACAAGGATAAAGATAAATGCCATCCCGCCTATTTCATTTCGCTACATGTCTTTAAATTTAGTTGAAGTTTCGATTCACTTTTTTAGTAGGGAACATAATTATTTACAGATCACAGGCAAAATCACAGTCGTAGTACAATGGCATATTTACAACGAGCAAATGAGGGATGATAAATATATAACAATTACCTCAAGCACTCTCTGAATTTCGGGGACATGAACTTGACAAAAAGAATTCACATAGTAGATTACAAGCTAAAATTTCCTACATAACGTTATAGACCATATTTGTAAACTAAGTTCAAGTTTTTTCACTTTATATGCAAATAAATAGAAGATAAAGTCGACAAATACTCAAAACTTATCAAAATACTTAACTAAGTCTATTAACAGAGAGAATTAACCTTTCAAACATAATGAGGCGTTGAAAATCCTTGAGACAATCACATCCCTTCGATTGCACATAACTACAATAAGTTTTTGGTAGGTTAAAGGAAATTACTTAGATGCAGTTCACCACATGAATTCCCCCGCGAAACAAAAGATTTTAACGAATACAAAATCAATTAATAACTCCAATTAACAAATGAATTCCCTAATTAGTAACTAACCGCATCAAATTATGAATTAGCTAGATCGATAAACTTCAGTATAAATACGGATATATTCGCATATTAGTAAATAGCTTAGAAATTAGGACACTGTGGAAAGAGATAGAAGTATACGATGGTATTGATTTTAAGTGCTATAATATGATATGAATAATGGAAGGTAATAAGTAGAAGTAATTATATCAAATAATAAAAATGAAAAGCAATAAATAAAATTCAATGAATTTGAGAAGTAATAATAGCAACTAATACATTATACGCTTAGTTTAGACCCACGAAATTTTTATTTAAAATTGTCTATAAATAAATTTATTATGAGCCTCGAATAAACCCAAAAACAATATCTATCCAGTGACCCCAAACCCATTTTTATGTATCAAGTACGCATTTATGTGTTGTATACAAATAGAAAATATATGCATATATATATCCGTACATATCATATATAAATAACAATAATATTTTTTAAATTAAAATACAGATATTAAATAGACTATGCTTTTAGTGTATATAGAAATAACAAATAATTTAATAATACTTTTTCATTGGCCCCCTCTTCCCTGGGGATTCTTAATGCATTTGCTGCCGCAATTAACGAAAAATTGGTCTCCCATGCTATCCATTTATCTAACGCACCATAAACCACCTCTTTTTTAATTGGAAGACTATAACAACCTGCTGAATTAGTTCACTTCATTATATGGTGTCATGTCAGCCAATAAAGTAATGAGTTTCAAAGAGAATCTAACAAGTAAAGGAAAACAAAACATACATCTCCAACAAGAATCATTGTCGTGAACCAATTTAATATCTTATGCATAGGTAGCCCTTGACTAGAGTAACACATAACTATTAGGATCTATGTGCACTTACCCTCGATTATTTCATAATAGAATCCATAAAGCTTGATCAAAGTTATCCACTCAGTAATCAACTCTAAGGTCATAAAAATAATCTTTTTGAATGCTTCTCTTGCAGACCTCCTCTATCCTAAGGAAAAAGATTTACTCAATCATGACACCAAGAGCATGAAATGCAAATGGTAAATGAACTTGATACCTTCTTAGAAGCACCAGAGAAAGCTGAAAAGGATAGGTATACAACAGATTGCTTCACTCTTATTGCCAAAATCTATATGGTTCATTGCCCATTCAAATCACCTTTTGTTCTTTGATTTGCCTGCAAAACTGCCACTATTTAGAAGTCCCCTGGAAGGAAGAGTTCATAGCTTCCTTCAAGAGCAAAAGGAGTTCTGGGGGTAAGAACTGGCAGGAAGATTTCCAAGATAATGGATTGGCAATCTTTATCCTGTCTCTACAATCACCTTATACTTACACTAGTTGACCAATATGTAATTCTGACTGCATTATCATGTGTGCGCAGACCCTTCTAAGTAAAGCCACCAAAATTTATCCACATTGCCAAGAGAAAATGATCGCAGAATTTCTATCAGTGCTTTTGGTCTAAAGATTGTAAGTACATTGATTGAAAAGTTACTCACAGTCATATCAAATATGAGAAGTTAAAAATAGGAAAGGTCAGTATTAACAAGCTATGACATTCACATATTTTATCATAATTTACTACATCTAGAACTTTCTCAAGTAACTCAACTAAAAAAGAACTATGTAATACAATTATTAAATAAACTATAAAGTTAGTTTAGTCAAACTAAGAACTGCAAGAAATATTTAGCGTTACTTATACGCATTTATCTGTTGTACACAAATATAAAAATATAACATACATATCTATATACAAATATAATAATGACAATAATACTTTTATATATTAAAGTAACAATATAAAACAGACTATGCCTTTAGTGTATATAAGAACAACAAACATTAAGATGGAAAGAAGATAACAAACCATGAGACCTTTGAATCATTAAGACAACCTCCATGTAGAAAATTCTCGTATTGCTCAATACTTACCTTATAAACCTCACATTCTTGTTATTTAGAAACATCCTCCATGTAGATTGCAAAATAGATAGACATGTAGGGTTATGCACAACACATACCTTACAAACCTCATATTCTTCTTGTTCCTTAGAAATGTCCTCTATGTAGATTAATAAATAGACATGTGGAGTTAAAACAAAACAAGGAGAGATCAATGATCATTAATAGAAAAGCTGACTGCAATAATATAGAACAACCCAACTTGTCTTTTGGCGCAAATATGATGTGTATCTAGCGCAGAAATACATACAATAAACAAATAATGTGGAAGAGAAAGAATCTAAACAATAAAACCAAAATAACAGTGACAACATAACTACAGACATGATAAAATGATATGTGGGGTTAGTGTAGGACCAAGGATATTTGGCCAGTAGCTGGTGCTTTTTTATCCATAATTTACTACATGTGGAACCTTCTTAAGTAACTCAACTCAAAAGGAGATCATTTTCTGTGTGATACAAGAAGAGGTTCACACATAAGAAGAAAAGAAAACAAACCTAGAACATAACAAGATTGCTAAATCAATCATAACTGGAAGTGAGACACCATTGGAGGACAATTAATAGTGCACTACGTATTGAAGCTTGTTTGGCAAAACTCAACCATTCAAGAGTAGCAATATCAGCAGCATCTCCATAATAAAATCCTAAACAAAATAAGCACTTTAATTGTCAGATATAACTTCTAGAGATAGATCAACATAAATATTGACAGGAATTCAGCCAGTAAAAGTGACTTACCAGGACTGAACCTCGAGTGATAAGCTTTTGGGAAGTGACAATAAATTCTCCAATAGCTCACCCTACCAATGAACTAATGAATGGGTTTAACATAAGAAACCAGCAACACACAATTGTGGGGGACAAATGATAAACATGATATGATAGAATATGAATAGTCACCTGCACCAGGAATACCAACACTAAGAAGCACTTCCCGCGACATCACCATGGTCTTCTCACCAAGTGTACAAATGTAACTGAAAGAAAATTATCTCATGAACTTCATTAGAAGAGTTAAAAGAAAAATGAAAGACCAAAAAGGACTCTGATTTTATTTTCAATTGTTAGTTAACAATGATTCCCAACCTCATATACCTGGATAAACTGCATTCATGGGTCAGTAAAGTTAAAAAGTTGTGATACTTCTCTATCCAGCATGAAAGATTTCTTTAACTCTTATATTCAAGCACAACCTGTACATTTTCCTTTTAAGTTTTATAAAGCACAACCTGTACATTTTCCTTCTAAGTTTTACAGTTGGGGTGGGGGGGGGGGGGGGGAACCATGTAAGAAGCATCAACGCTGTATACTGATCTTGAACCTGCTGAGATGGCAATCTAAAAGAATAATTCATAAAACTAAAGAGAACTATAATAATATAAAATTTAAATGTAGTTACAATAATTATTTTCAGTTATATTGGTAAAATAATATCAAGGCAAAAATCTATCTCCTACTAACCAAAAATAATAGTCACATAAGAAAATGCATCTCTAAATAAATGATTTTTATACAGAAAAAATTTCATATAGCCACCAAGAAATAAATGTGATAATTTTTTTAATAAATCAAAAAAGAAAGAAAGGATTGTCGCAATGTCTTTAAAGTTATAGCCCCCCAGACAAAACGAAATATTATGTGCACATAATCTCAAAACACAAACGCAGCAATACGTTATACAAATGCTAACTTATCATAACGAGGGTAAGAGGCCAATCACATCACCGCACTTTGTTTTGCCAGGTAGAGAGCAGAACAATCAAGCTTCCACAAAATCTTCAGGTTTCTAAATGTTATCATTCCCGATGCTAGCACAATACCCTTTATCTCCTTATATCTACCTAAGTGGGGACGGATTTCACTTTTCTTTCTTTTCTTTCGGCCAATAATGAATTTTTTTCTTTTTTCTTCCCCTTGTATTTTGTCACGGCTCTTTTCTCCTTTTTTTTCCTTCATTTTTGCCCGTGACTTGTGTTCTTTAGGTCGTCTTTCGGTCTTTTAACGTGAATGACAACACTTGTGGTGAAGGCACCCGGTTACTCAACCAAAAAACGTCGCATTCTGGCCTTTTAACGCGAATGACAACACTTGTGGTGAAGGCACCCGGTTACTCAACCAAAACACATTTTACCTAAAGTGCTTTGCATACTCATAGCTCCGGCCACTGTTTTACGTGAATAACAACATTTGTGATGAAGTTACCCAGTTACTAAGTGACCTAAACCAGCGGAGTAGATGTAATTTCCTTTTTTTTCCTATTCTTTCTTTTTTTTCCCAAGGGGAAGGGCCTTTGAATTTTTTTTCAAAATGATGCATGTCCCATGTTAGGGATATAAGGATCAATCGGGTAGGATTTTAGCAAACAAATATGATGTCACAAGAATCCTAAGACTTAGTAGAAGCGAAGACATTCCAACTCTCTTTCAAAGCAATTCAAAATGCATGATATTATGCCTCAACTACTCCACATTTAATCAAAGCAACAATCACATAACGCTAGTGCACATTCATGTCTCAAGCTTATGACTTTCTAAAATCACATTTATTTATCAAATTACTAAGGATAAACTAGAAAAATAATATAAATGAAAGTAGTTTGATAATAACTAGCAAAAGAAAACCAAAAAAAAAAAAGAGTAGTTTGATAATAACTAAAATCCGAACCCGAAAGATCCACAGAGAGTAGAGATGAACCCTGTGAAGAAACGAAGTCCATCCAATTGTCATTAAATCCTGGGTATTCTCCCAAATTAAGATCCTGCAAGAAACAGAAAAGTGAGCTCATGAGACCAGCTGTTGTTATCCTTTAGGCAGCCAAAGCAATTTGTGACCCATTTCTTCACTTAGCAAAGCTTGCAAACCTAAAGAGCACAATCCCGAAAAGCTTCAAGTACAGAATCAGTTTGACATTGGGAACACACAAAATCGTCAAAAATCTGTTGACTTATATCCCTTGGCAGCATGGAGAAGGTGCTATATTTGTTTATGTCCTTCAACAAAAGAAAATTGCTTGTCAATACACTTAAAACAGTGTGGCTATCCCTCTTATACAGTTAACTATAAACAGAGTAACCACGCCAAACATACTTGCCGAATTTTATATATACACAGATCCATAAGAGATGGGCAACTTCGTTTCCCTTGACCAGCGTCCATAGATGATCTAGAAAATGAGGTTCCAAGCCATTTTGACCTCCCACTTTTAGTATATCTACCAGAAACCCCACGGTTCAGGTTATCCTCGTTTACCGGCTGGTCTCGCTTCCTGGAACAAGCTCCCCCCACTTTTTATTGTATCCTATTCTATTTACATTAAGAAAACTGCAACAAAACCCAGCAATTGTCAACTTATCACCAATGCTGGGGGTACAAATTCAGCATCACCCTGCAAAACATAAAGAAATCAGATGATTCATCATGATTCTAGATGGATTACGAGTAGATATACAAGTCTAAGTCAAACTTTCCTCATCCTCTTTCAAGAAAGCGCCTAATTTTTCCATTAAATTATACATATGAAAACATATAGATGAGTTATTACATCCAGGACTTCCAATTACGGCATGCCAACAATACACTGGACAAGAGAAGAGACAAGTACATGACAAATACGGCATAAAAGCATATTTAGTAAATACAGAAGAACATAAATTAGCAGCTTCTACGAAAGAAAAGTATAATCCTCGTTTAGCAGCTTCTACGAAAGAAAAGTATAATCCTCGTCCCCGTAACACAAGATTAATATAATATCAACTTTTCAGCTGCGTTGAAATATTTATCCTAAGTCATATTAGTTGCCAGAGCATCAAACTTTCCCTGAGTTCCGGAAGAAAGCTTCAACATAATAGACAAAAGGGAGCGCTATTCACAGGTTAACCATGGTAATATCAAACCAATCCCAGCATTACGTAAAACCCGGTATATCGATGCTAACTATTAGAACTTGAAAGGAGTGGAGGAAATATCTTGTTAATTAATGAGGACTAAAAAGCACTGACTTTATTTGCCATAGAAATTCCATAACTAATGCATAATCAGGCTTTATTTGTATATATATGCGGATGGCTGTAACTTAAAAAACCAGAAAGGTAAACCTCCTCTGCAGGTCCCAGTTTAAAATGGATGAAACCCAAAGAGAAAGAAGAATAGCCAAATTTTATCTAAGAACCGCATGATCTTCTTGGGGTGCATTTTTTTCGTTAATACAAAAATCTGCATTCTCACTCCAATTCTTACATCCTAAAGTTCAATAAAAACCATAAAGAAGATAATTGAAAAACTTGAATTCAATCAAGAACATCCCTGAGTGGCGCAGCAGTTAATAAACAACTAAACCCTGCCTTGGCAGGCCAACCAAATTCTTGAAAGAAATCAACCAAGAAACGAACAACCCACCATCTTTAAGGAAAACCCTAAAGAAACTAAAAACTGGAGGGGGGAAAAACGTGCTGTTCTCTAGACATCTTTTACCCAAGAAAAACAATAGAACACTTCTAAAACATGATTCCAGAAAAAACCAACCAAGAATTCAATCAAGAAGCCAAGAATTGAACTACTCTTCAACCCAATGATACCAAGAATTCAATCAAGAAGCCAAGAATTGAACTACTCTTCAACCCAATGATAAAACCAAAAGCGCAGTTCCATACAAGGCTGTCAATTTTTGGAGAATGATGAAAATGTAATTACACAACTGCACGATATATAAGAAACTAATGCATTTGACACACACAAACTACTCAATTAGTTGTTTTCTTTTTAATGATTAAATCAATATTCGACTTGAAAGTTTCCCTGTCGGCAGTGTATGCCTAAGGACCGTCACGACGGTGTGGTGGTAGTCCTCGTGGTCGCGGTGAGCGCGCTGTGCTGTCTCCCTCACTGTACGTCTGGGCACCCCGATCAGACTGCAAACCAATCCGACGAATGTAGTCAGTCCACGATCCAATCCCCCCACTTCTGAGCCCATTATCTTAAACTCATTCTATGTGGTATCAGCTCAGCTTCTCAGAAGAAATGGCTCTTCTACGGTTCAGAGGCTGTCCTGAATTCACTCATACATCTTAATCACTTCTCAGATTTTATCTGTTTATCTAACTGCAAAATGGAAGACCTTCTATATAGCTTATGATCTTTAGCCTTTAAAAGTTTCCTAATGGTTGGTGTTGGTTGTTATAGCTTATATGAAACCTGATACGGAGACATATAATTGGGTAATCCAAGCATATACAAGAGCTGAGTCATATGACAGGTATAAATTATCTTGTATACATAGCAACAAAATTTGATATCCTGATGGCTATAATGCTATCCTGAACCTGTATATTCTGTATTTCTATGATGTGATTCTACTTCTGATTTCAAAAACTCTTTTAGTGGCTTACACACAATACCACAGTGATTGGTATTATCACGGACCCCAGACGCTGTGCTGCTTTCACCTTAGCCAACTTTATTACCATCTGATCTATGCAGAATAAATGCATGGCCTGTATGTTGAGCTCATCCATTCTAACTTGTTCTGTCAAGAAATGGAGAATTACCATGTAGTTAGTTTATTTGGGTGCATAGGTTTAGTTTGATATCCCCAACGTGGGTGATGCTAGGAGGTTTAAGTATCCATATGGTGTTTGGTTGGTCAGGCATAATTCATCTATTGTTGCTTCTTACTCTTTTCCTTCATAACCTTAGCAATTGAAATTGCTTACCTTTTGTCAATAACAAGCCTTTCATTTCGAATATCTTGTTTGCTGGATATCTTTTGGCACCATAATCAGGCTTGATATTACTAGTTTGTAAGTGGTTTTGTCAAGGCAGAATACTGGGCTGGTTGCGGAGAAGGATAGAAGTAAGGATTAAGGGAAACAAAGTTAATTTCTGAGTTTTTTAAAAAGGGGAGAATGGAAAGAAAGCTAAATTGGTTTTGATTTCTCTTTAATTCACCTCACTGCAATTGGCATTTCTTATATTTCTGCAGTTCTTCTTTTCAATGTCGATACTGCGTCGTGCAGCTACTGAGGTACTGCGTGCTAGAACCGGGCCACTATCTCCACGAGCTACATGGTCCACTGCATCCCAACTGGCGACGTGCGTATGTGACTGTAACGATGGGGCAGTAGAATCCGATACAACAATAGGTGCATTCACGCTACCTCTCACCGGATTACGCACGATGTTACCACTTTCGTTATTTCCTGCTTCGCTTTGTGCCTCAATAGGAACACCTGGCAACATGATGGGCCCCCACACCTCTAACATGCTGGGATAATGTGGCTCTGGGTACTCATAGTACCGTCTAGCAAATGAAAAACCCTGTAAAAAGGGTCCAATTATAAATTTGTTAGCGTTGGAAATTACAATAGTATTTTCAAACGATGATTGTTAAGTAGCTATAATCATATTGGAACTAAAATGACGTACCCGTAATGCACGTGGTTGTAGCTCTACTGGAAACACCATAATAAATGTTTCAATATCATAATAAATCCCTGGTAGTTGAGTGATGCCGTGGAACTGTTGAAATCGATTTTTAAACTCGTAGAATTTATCACGGACTTGGTCTCGGGTATAAGGATATCCAAAATGTCTACGTAATGCGCGTGCCCAGTAACTCATCTGCGCCTCCGCAAGTGCATCGTCTCTCATAGGCGCCCGAGTGTTGTCGTCAAGTATCATCCACATGAAGCGCTGCTCAATATTTAAACTCCAGTGGTCGTCCTGTGGAAATCCAGCACTCTCCAGATATCTGCGGTATGCCATGGCTGCAAAGAATTACGGTCAGCAAAATAATTATTGTGCAAATTCGTAGCACGTGTGCAGTTGAAAAATGTACAAAACTGTCAATTTGTTTAAAACTACTATCTAAACAGTTTCACAAACGTGAACAATCAAGCACATCTATAATTTTTCATGCAAATAGTACTAAACGATATTATAGCGTAACATAAACAAGACAAAGTTACATTAGGAAAGTAGTTTGAATAGTTTACATATGAATCAACACTGTCCACTACGTTCATTGCTAGTTTCGATGGTTGGCTGCCCACATTTGCATCGCTATGCTATCTCGAAGGTTGCGCTGGGCTTCTATCTCATAAGTGGTTGGATGTCCCCTATGGTAGAATGAATCCATGTCAGTCTGAATATCTTCATCTGGTTCGTTGAATATGATGTCATCGTTGCTGAACTTATGGATGAAGTTATGAAGGGCACAAGAGGCAATTACTATATCGACCTGGTGGTTCTGAAAGTAGCTCGGCATCCCCCACCATAGTATTGGAAAATGTTTTTTCAGTACACCGAAGCATCATTCAATTACGTTTCTCAACCTTGAATGTGCATGGTTAAACATGTCCTGTGGGGTATGATATCGACGACCTTAAGGAGCCAGGAAACATTGGTAGTTTGCGAAACCCGCGTCTACCAAATAATACTTACCTGCATTGTCACAATGTATCATCATAAAGAGAACCGCTAGTGCCACTTAATTGGTCCTTAAACTAGAGGTTGGTGGAATCTAATTTATATATTACAATACTCACCGATTGGAGGGAAAGGAAAATTTCGATCCTGTGAAACTGCATGGTCCAGGACACGGGCATCGGCCGCACTTCCTTCCCACCCAGCATACACATAAGTGAAATTCATATCGAAATCATATATTGCTCGTACATTCTGTGCTAGGCGGCCTTTCCGCGACCTGTATCGATTTTGGTCAACTTGGGGGACTCATGCAGGTACTAACGTTTCGTCCATCGCTCCGACGCAATCCTACATCGATGTCAACAATTATGTATAGCTAGATGCATGAAATACTATGCCGAACAAGCTTGCATTAATTACGCGGTTGTGAAGACTATGAGATGGTATTACGACAATGATAGCTGTGGTACGTATCTTGAAGTATGGGTAGAATTCTGGGTTATTTGCCACTCTCGGATGTGTGTTTGTAAAATTCGGATGTGTTATTAGTTCTGGCGCCATAGCGCACAAGGCAGAAAGCACTCGGTGGAATCTACGATTAATAGTCTCCAATGAGTGTTGAAATCGCTCCATATTGTCGCGGTGCCTTTTATGCATGCCGACCGTTTGCATGAAAAGTGCAACCTCCTCAATTGAGGTAACTCTGGACGTCTGACCATGAGGCAATAAACCTCTACTAGTCAATGCATCAACCAAAGCATAAAAGCATGGCTTGGTCATGCGAATATTGTCAAAAACCCTTCCCTGGTGTGGGGTCGTCATAATCTCTGCAACCCATCCTGCTCCTTGTAGTGAAGATGTGTTACTTGGCACATTTTCCCTAAATAACTCTGGGCATATTAAATCTCTGAATGCGTAAAATTCCTCTGGAACATCAGATTCGTTACTTCCTGGAGTCCCTGGGGTCCCCGGACTCTCGCTTGCGGAGTTCGAATCTAGACCTCCACCAACTCCCGAGCTTGCCATATATCCGATCGTTGATGTATTGCTAAACATAAACAAGATAAATTAGTGTGTAAGTTACATGCATTAGATGTCTGTTGGCTGGGGACATGAAAATACTTAACGAGCATGGGTACTTGGATTGAGTGCAATATGATTAAATCGGTAATACATACATGCACGAATAGACATAATAAAATCAGTAACATTCCAAATTTCTAACAATCAAGCAATACAATCACTTGCCCAAAGAGTACAACCATTGGAGTTTATTCTCGTCATTAAGACGTAAGAAGATCGTGCGCGTGCTGTGACTGTGAAAACGCTCCAATGCGGTGGTGAAGATGATATCTGGCAAATCATTAAACTTTGTCAACTCGTCTACGCACCGCTCAATTGATTCAGTAGCTTTGGGCCCGATTCGGTCAATCTTCCCTTGAAGTGATTCATTCAACTTATCCATCGTCTCACACTTCTTAGCTTGCAACTCACTAGCTACTCGTCGGAATCGACGCCCGCTGCCAGATGGACCAGCGGAAGCATGCGATGGTCCCGGGGAAGAAAAGTATTCGTCTGGGGACGTCATGGGAACAGATTGAGAGAATGCTGTATCTTCGTACTCATCTCGTGAACGACGGCTGCCCGAATGTGTGCCATCCATCTGTTCATCGTCTATGTGGTTGGTGCTGTGGATTGTCCGACGTTGTTGTGATGACGAACGCGCGAGCCCATCAGTTGCGGTGTTTCGTGAGAAGATTTCAGTACACAGGTCAAAGCGTTGAAGCCCATGCTCAACTATTTTTTTATATTCAGGATTTTCCTGCATTTATTTATAGTGTATATTCAGGATTTTCCTGCATTTATTTATAGTGTCAAGATATGTAATTAGTTTGCGACTCTGTAAGGACATTGCAATCAAGAAGGCAGCAGGAGTAGATTTTTACCCGATACAGCTCCTCCAAGCATCCTGCATCGTCTGTTATGGTATTCCTTTCTGAATCCCATCCCCACCCAGTCCCCCTATTCAATATTTCGTTTAACAAACGCCAAGCACGACGCAGCCTGTTAAGTTTGCCCTTAAGCTGTACCGTCGTAAGAAGACAACCCTGACTCATAACCGAGTTCATTCGCTCGGTTACACGAGCCCAGACTGACGGTGGAAATGTGGATGATTGGAGTCGGTGTGTGATGAACTCCTCATGCATTAACTCAATGAACACGCGTTCCATTTCCGTGGTCCACAATACTTTATCGTATCGAGATGAGTGGGAGGAACCAGCGTCATTTGGGTGTTGCATCTTTGTGGGTTGTCTTATATATCAAAGTTTCGTAACAATTAATTACAATCATTTACATATCCATAAGGAAAAAAACTGCCGCACATCACAAAGGGTTGGAATTATAAACAAACAATAATCATCTCGCTAATGAGTTACTAGAACATAAAACCATATGGTACCACGAGATGATTGCTTGAATTTTTTCAAATAATAATCTGGTTAACACCATTATAAAAGATGAAATTATTTTTAGTTTTTCCATGTAGTAGTTCAGTAATGTTTTTTGGGGAATGAATGAAAACAAACTTCATTTGTCAATAATTGATAATTGAATCATTATTTATGCGAGTGTTACAATAATTCTGTATTCATTTTCTTGATAAGTTTGATAATAATTATACTGAAACATGCATTAAATCATTTATAATTATTTATACTGATTATTTAAATGGTCAGATTCGTTAATTGAATTTTTTTATTTTATTTAATATCTATATATATAATATAATTTGTATAATAAAAAATAATAATATATGGAAGACTTAAAAATAAAAATTCAATGAGATGAAAGTGAAGCAAAGTGCGACAAGCCATCTGAATTTCAACACAAATTATCGTTTATTACTCAACTTGCTCTCATTTTTTATTTTCTATGAGAAGTTTCGTTGGGCTAAGGATGCTATAAGCTATAACCTCGTCAAAGTCAAACAGCAACGTTTAGCTCTAATGATACCATATTCATTGATTTGGTTTAGCTCTAGTTTCTTATGTATTCCATTAATTTTTTTCCAAAAAAAATTATAATTACAGACAACATCAGCCCTATGTTCCCCACATTGTTTCCCAAAATGCATGCTAAATTGCATAAAAGCACGCACCATCATTTTTTACCCTTTTTCAGAGTATGGATCCAATTAAAGCCGAACCAAACTGATAAGCATTTCCAAAAAAAATCCAATTTTCACCTAAACCACTGAATTAAAGTAGTGTCTAGACAACATTGCTCAAACCTCACTGCAACACAACCATCAAACCAAATGAAAAAGAAGTTTGCTGTTTTAAGCACCAAAAGAAAATTTGACAAAAATATAATTCATCAAGAATTCCCTTTTTGAACAAGGCGTCCAGTAACTAAGACCACAAAACACTATCATCCATACAAATCTACAACAAATTCAGAAGCAGCAAACACTACAGTCAACACACACCATTGTTAAAATCCACTTCCCTACAGTTAAATCTCCTTATAAAACTATTTCAATCAAATAAAAGAAACTTTTCCAGAACAAGCGGAAACTATCATAAATTCTACTCTTTATGTAGTTAGACAAATACAAGAAGTATGAGCAAAAACCTCAAGCCGAACTCAAACTGATAAGCATTTCCAAGAAAATCCCTTAATTTTCATCGAAACTGCTGAATTAAAGTAGTGTCTAGACAACATTGCTCAAACCTCATTGCAACACCACCATCAAACCAAAGGAAAAAGAAGTTTGCTGTTTTAAGCACCAAAAGCTTGCATTTGACAAAAATATAATTCATGAAGAATTCCATTTTTAAACAAGGCGTCCAGTAACTAAGACCACAAAACACCATCATCCATACAAATCTACAACAAATCAAGTAGCAGCAAACACTGCAGTCAACACACGCCATTGTTAACATCCACATCCCTACAGTTAAATGCCGGACGCACTCCACAACCAATTCCCCGACTGACCACACAGACAAAATGAAGAATATATACTAATTGAACCATTAAATATGTTCAACACCTACAAAATTGAAAGTAACATAACATAGAAAGCAACTTAACCAAGTGATAACTGCATTAACAAACATAAATCATCACTACAGATCTCAAACATCAGATTGTTACGAAGCGAATAAGAACACATCATTGAATACAAATATAGGCATTCCGTTTTACTCACCGGAAAAAGGTAGCGAGATTTCGCTTTTACTGGCAGCTTCAAAAACTGAGTAAAATGAGATCTGAATTAACAGTGAAAGCTTCAATGTGGTGTTTTTATCGCAC
This sequence comes from Sesamum indicum, assembly GCF_000512975.1. NCBI lineage: Eukaryota > Viridiplantae > Streptophyta > Magnoliopsida > Lamiales > Pedaliaceae > Sesamum > Sesamum indicum. Next base: position 4,718,721 of record NC_026148.1, on the reverse strand, counting down.
TATATATTGTATATATAGACATACACCTCGCTGTGCAGATTATTGTAGATGCATTATTGAATCACTATTTAATGTATGAATCAACAGGAACAGCAGGAAAAGGTGAAAATCTGACAACAATTTAAAGAAATAAAGCACTGTGCACATGTGAAATATCATATCACCGCAGACAATAATTTAAGGCAAATACTGTTGAACCGACAAACTTTTCAGTATGTATACATCCACACCCAACTCTGAAGACAACAGAAAATTCAGAAATCAGAATTTGAATGGAAGAAATCGTGCAATTAAAGTGAAAAAACAAGAAATTGTCGGCAAACTTAACCGAGGGAAATTCGCCCTTTCGCTTGTTGACGCACGGTGTTGAACGAGGACTAGGTAGCGCTTGAAAATCGATTCCAACAGCCCGCGGCACACCTTTGATGTGAACGGCCAGTGGCGGTGGACTCCAACGGAGTTTGTGGCTTCGTCATTGTAACACCGGCGTGGTGGGAGGACGCGGGTGATAGCGGCGCTGGGACTGTGCTGTCGATGAATTTCTTCTTATGACCAAACACAGTACGAACAACCTGATGGATCTACTGCTCCAAAGACATTATCGGGATTATAATAAATTTCAAGAAAACAAGCAAGAAGAGTAGCCTACCTGGCAAACCAATAAAGCAGTGGCTCGGGCACGATCCAAAGGCGAGGTGTAAATTGCATTAAACCTCACGCCTTGAGATTTCAAAAAGACGGCCAGTGCTCGAGCCTGGCGTTTGCCATTGGGAGTGAGCGCAGCATCGAAGTGGGTGGGGGGTGGGGGAAGAGGGGGAGGGGGGGCGAGGACATTGTAGGGGAAAAGACCTTGATGGAAGGGCCCATGCATGGGGTGACATTGTCGTCATCTTCTTCTTCGGGTTCTTGGTGTTCGTCTTCGGAGGGAACTTGAGCAGATTGTGAAGCGCCCATGGGCTAATAGTTAATATTGAAGAAGATCTATATATGTATGGAGATTAGTTATTGGGGAATTGATGGAATGGTTGTTTGTTTATACATTTGAATTTGATGATGGAGAATTGAGTTAGTATGTGTGTGTGTGTGTGTTTTATTGTTGATTGGTAAGATCTACGGATGGATGGATGGATAATGGATATAGATAGATAGATCTGGGACTGGGACCTGGGGGAGTAGAGCAGAGTACCCAAGGAAGAAAGGTTGAAAACGATAACGTTGAAGATAATGACTGCAATTTTCAGATTAAAAAACCCTTTTACAGATTAAAAAACATGGGCTAGACCTATAAAATAAAAAAAAACAAAATAGGGTAGTAGCCCAATTTGTGTTTTACACCTAGTGAAGGTGTAAAAAGGAAAACCAAACATTGCTGTGTTTTTGGCCCATCTCGGGAATGGGCCAAAATTGGAATCCAAACACAGCGGATGATTTTTAGGGTTTTTACCCATGGATTTTTTCTTTTTTGGATTTTTCAGGCGGGATATCTTTAGTACAATTTCTCCCAAGAACTATGAAATCAAGATTCTAAGAAATCATCAAAAAATTACAAAAAAGGAAGAAGAAAAAAAGGAATTTGCATTTATCATCTTCGTACCGAAGTGAAGAGAGACAGAGACTTTGAGAAATATAAGAGAGAGAAATGTTCTGTGTTTCTTGGGTATGAAGATGATGATGACGACATCTATCACTTGTAATTCCCAAAGTTGCCACTAGCCCCCACACCCCACCCGCACCCTTTTTTTTATTAATTTCTTTTTGTAAAACAAAAAAACTCTTTATATGAATTTCTAATGTAAATCAACCCCAATTACATATGCCATCAAATGTCTTGAAACGATACCAATTTATAAATTTAGAGTTTACCCAAAAATTATTATTATTTTAAATAGTTTGTGCTCATAATCAATCTGCTAATCTGAATAATATTTTAATTTAATGATAAATAGAATTTCAAGATAAATAGAACTTCAAGATAAAAAAAAAAAAAGAACAACTAATATATATATGGCGCACTTAAATGTGTGTGCGCTATTAATTTAAATTTAAAAAACTAATTATTATTTAAAAAATATATTAATTAGATTAATAAAAAATATAAAATAAATATAATGAGAAAATTCTTAAGAAAAGAGAGAGAGAGAGAGAGAGAGAGAATAAAAATTGATGTAGAAGTTGACAAGAGAGAGAGGATAGAAATAAATCTATGAACGTTTTTTTTTTCGTTCGAAATGTTTGAAAGTTACTAAATTAATCTGGACCGATTTTTTGAACAATTGGCTATACATTCTTATAAATGCGTTACAAATATTTAGGAACAGGTCATGCCTGACCGTTCCAATTTAGGACGGGCACCGTAATACATTGTTAGAAACTGCTCTTAATATTAAATTTTTCTAAAAAAATTTATTTTTTTAATTGGAATGGACTAGGCTAAATTTAGAACGGCTATATTATTTACTTCGATTTACTTTTAGAAATGTCTTTGTAATACTCGTGCCTGAATTTTGGAACTGTATTTATTTGTATTTGTGATAAATATATAAATAGTCTTTGTAATGGTTTGTTTGTCAATGTTTGCAATACTATTAGGCACGGTTATATTTTTGTTTGGAACAGTCTTCTGTAACTATTTTATGAACGATCAGTCATGTAAAATTGTTTTAATAATGGTATTAGGAATGGTCATTCTTATTTTGGAGCACGTACTTAAAACTATATTAGCAATGGTATTAGGAACGGTCAACCACTTTTTATGAACACGTATTTGAGATGATTTTAGCAATGGTATTTGAAATGGTCAATGTAATTTAGAAACACGTGATTAGAACTATTTTAGTAATGGTATTAGGAACAATCATTTATTTAGATTTGTAATATTTTCTTTATAATTATCAAAATGTTCCTAATTTTTTATTTTATAATTTATTATTTTTATGTAATATATTTTAATAAATAATTTAATTCATATATTTAATAAATAAATAAATTATTTGATTCATATATTTAATAAATTTAAATAAAAAAAATTTATATATATTTTAATAAATAATTTAAATAATTTAATTCATATATTTAATAAATAAATAAATTATTTAATTCATATATTTAATAAATTTAAATAAATAAAATTTTTTTATACATTTTAATAAATTTTAATTAAAAATTATATTAATTTAAGAAATTTTTAATTAATTATATTTATGAATTTAATTAATGGAATAAATATGAAATACTAGAATGTAATAAACATTATGAAACATTAATAATTAAGGAAAAATATTATATTAATATAAATATTATCTAATTAAAAAAAATCTAATCTATCACGTAATGTTAATCCCAAAAATTGTGATTTTAAGACTTTTTAGTCCCGATACCACAATGCCTTATACTCCCAAAATCACAACATACTTGACTTTTCGGAACTAAAAATGTGTGATTGTGAGTTTTATGGGACTGAAAGTAACATCTACCGTAGTTGTGGTATAAAAAACAAAATTATTCGGCCTTGTTTTTGGGACTAAAAAAGGCAGTTTGCTCTATATTTATCTTTTTCTTTCTAGTCATATATATGCCAGAATCTGAACGAAGGGCACAACAAATAAAGGCTGGTTTATACCCAGACGTGTGTTAGCTACATGAATTGGCAATTTAGAAGCTGAGGGTTGAAATGTTCATCGTTTTTTATTCAGTTTGGTTATATCATCGAGATTTAACCAACCCATTGGTTAACATCCCTATCCAATTTTCAATTTCAGCTAGACAATTATCAACAACTTCATCTAGTAGATTAAAGTCTTAACCAAGCAATAGAGATGGAGGTAGGGGTGGGCGTTGGATTGGGTTCGAGTATTTTGGATCGGATACCCGACAAGTTGGATAGTGTAAAAATTAACCCGATCCTGAACCCGATTGAACCAGGTACCCGAGTAATCTGGTATCGTTATGTTCAGGTACTCGATTCGAGTAATTTTCTTTTTTGGAATAAATAACTAAATATTTTTTTACATTAAAAAATAAAGTCCAATTAAATATATTAATGAGAATATATGAACATATTGTTATAGAAATGTAATTACAAATATGAAAACATTGAACAAAATTTTGGGGCAAAATCATGTTTTGGTACCATTAAAAAATGTCAGTTTTGTTTTCGGTATCACAAATTTACAAGTTCGGATTTTGGTACTATTAAACCAAAAATTAAATATTTTTGGTACCAACTTAATGGCAGAGCCTATGTGGGCCTTAACGGCCTTCGACCCTACCATTTTGGCGGAAAAAGTCACGTGAGTCTGAAAAAAAGAAGGAAAAATTGGTCTTCCAACATTCCATAGTGTTTTAGTACTATTAAATCTAAAAATATGCCTTTTTGGTCCCATAAAGTCATGTGCGTTGCAAAATAAGTAATAAACACATTCCAAAACAAAAGATACATTTCATAAACATAAAGCAAAATATATTGGTTATAAATACACGATTTGAACTAATTCAAACCTGGTTTGACAAAACCCACTTGACAAAATATATGCATTGCAATACACAATTTTTTGCTAATTGAAACGTACCAAAAGACTTCAACCTATATATTTAGTAGGATTAAAGGCAATTTTCGTCCCATAACTATTTAAAATTATCATATAATTTTATAAAGAATACGGTTCTACAGAGAAGAGAACTACCATATAGCATAATTCAAGAAACTTTATAAATTTACCCAAATTTTCAAAACTTCTGAAAATTAACAAGTATTATATATATATATCAGGTAATAAAACTTTATAAATAGTTTCATAACGAAAAGACATCTAGAAATAGGTTAAATACTTGTATAGGTTGAAGTAATTTGGCGGGTTTCAATTGGCGAAAAATTGTGCATTGCAATATATATTTTGTCAAGTGGGTTTTGTCAAACTTTTGTCAAACCAGGTTTCAATTAGCTCAAATCGTGTATTTATAACCAATATATTTTGCTTCATTTTATGGATACTATTTTTTATTTTGGAATGTGTTATATTACTTATTTTGCGCCGTACATGACTTTATGGGACCAAAAGGCTTATTTTTAGGTTTAATGGTACGAAAACAAATATTGGAAGATCAATTTTTCCTCCTTGTTCTCAGACTCATGTGACTTTTACCGCTAAGATTGTGAGGTTAACGGCCGTTAAGGCCCATATGCCTTTAAGTTGATACCAAAAATGCTTATTTTTTGGTTTAATGGTACCAAAATTTAAACTTGCAAAATTTGTGGTACCAAAAATAAAACTGACGTTTTTTAATGGTACCAAAACATGTTCTGCCCAAAATTTTGAAATATCTCTTCGAAAAGAAACTCAATTAATAGTAAGAAATCTAAGACCTACAGTTTGCATTCTTCTTCAAAAATAGAATCCGAACCTCATGACTTCATAAAATCAATGAGCAAATCAATGAAAACTAATAAGAACAAAAAAAGGAAAAAGACAATCATTTACAAAATTAACACTAATTTTACCAAACTAATAATTGACCATACTAAATTATAATCATAAAACCCCAACTACGATTTAATTACAAAAATCACATCAACAACATATTTAACATTCACCATATCTCATTAACAATTCACAGCTATATGATACTAAAACACAAAAAAAAATTCTATTGAATTGATTCGAGTGCGAAGAGTTGTTGTGCACAAAATAGAAATGAAGAATTGACATAACAAATATCGATAATTATTGAATCAACCCCCAACTTAGTTAATTCTACAATAAAATAGAAAATAATTAGACAACTAGAAAACAATTAGAGTACATAAAATTAAACAAGAAAAAATAAAAATTATCTTTTTCAATGACTTCAAGTTTACTCAAATCCTCCTCAATGCTAATTGGTTTGGAATATTTTCGAAGCCAATCTTAAGCACAAATAAGTGCTTAAAACTATTTTAGGAGACAAAGAGCTCCTAAAAGCATCAAGAACACTACCATCAGTACTAAATACCGCTTCTAAAGCAACAGTTGAGATCGGAACTGTCAATACATCTCGAGCCATTTTTGAGAGAATCGAAAATCTCTAAGTGTTTACTTTACACCAATTTAATATATCAAATTTTTCTCTATGTATTTCAACATTTTCACCAAAATATTTTCCCAATTTTGATTTCACACGACCACCTTTACCCCCTGTTTTATACATATTGAACTTTTATTCAATGGTAAACTTATGAGTCACCTCATGATTATGCTCAATCTCAACTGCAGAGGAAGATGGTTAATAAACAAGATTAGATGATGACCTAGGGCTTTCTGGTGTTCCTTAGTGAGTATGATCATATCTTAACTTATAATCATTAAACAACTCATAAAGACCATCTTTTGGGTGTCTTTTTATAGTATCACTTTTTCCAGTACCACATACAATTTATCAAGGGAAAATTCTATGTACTCCAATTATGACGTAGATCAAGAACCACAACATAATATAAAATCATATTCATCTTTTCAATTGATCCCCAATACTTGTCATATTTTTTGTTCCTTTTTCATACCATCTAACTTAATTCAATATTGTTACTACTTAACTACTATCTGAGAAGCAAGTCAACCCATATATTTCACAAAACACAAGATTAGATGTATATATAAGGCATCAGAAATGCGCAAAGTAAGATTGTAAACTGCCATAAAGATTTCACCAATAGTTTTGCCCTCTCCCAGTCATAGTCAATTGGCACACCATCAAATCATTTTTTCGAAAGATCGGTCTTATAGGCAAGATCAACATCTTCATAAGAATCAAATGCTCTCTTAAGGCGTATAGCAGTCTCCAACATCAAGTAGTTGGAGTTCCACCTAGTAGGTACATCAAGAGATAATAATTTTTTTGTTTCCACTTTTTTCAAATTCAACACACTTTTGAAATTTTTGTACTTTGTTGGAGAATCCCTAACATACCTAATGGCTCCTCTAATATGAGATATAGATTCATGCTCATCCTTGCCCTCTAAATCATCATGCACAACAAGGTTAATTACATGTGTTGTACACCTCACGTGCACATATTTCCCACCTAAGATTTTTGGATCCAATTTTCAAACTTCCTTTTCAAGTAAATAAAGTCCCATCATTAGAAGACGCATTATCAACTGTGATAGAGAAAATTCTATCAATACTCCAACCAAGCAAGTATTTTTCCACACATTTACCCACTTCTTCCCTTTTTTGCCCGATAATTGGACAAAAGTTCAAAATCCTTTTGTGTAAGTTGCAATCTCATCAATGAAATGAGCAATACGACATATATAATTAACTTTTTCAATAGATGTCCAAGTGTATGTAGTGATGCAAACCCATTGAGCATGATTTTTAATTAACAAAATTCAGTCTTGCTCTTTCATTCACGTATATATTGAAAATATCTTTTGTTATTGTCCTTCTCATGGAATACAAAATATCGAGCATGCAACATATAAGAAATTCCTAAAGTCGGGATTTTCAACTATTTTAAATGAAAGTTCATCCACAACCAACATGTAACACAAAGCTTCTTCAATTTGTCTTGATCAAATCTCCAATTAACAAGAGTGGTATCTCTATCTCCCATACAAGTTGGTTGAAAAGACAACTGTTTTGACTTGTTGCAACCTCGTAGGGTTTTTTCTTGCAAGATTCATAATGATTCTTCAAAGGTCTCGTTCAATGTACTTTTGGGTCAGCTTTGATCTCTCTACTACAGTATTTGCACCTACCCTTTTGGACGTTATTCTTTTAACAATGAAATTTAGATAAATGATCCCACCAAGGTGGTCTAGAAGTCACTACCCTCTTTTTTCTTTTTTTAAAATCACCTAAAATATCCTCCTGTTTCTCTCCCTCCATACTCCTATCAATATTCTCATCACAATCGTTCTCAAGATTTTCAAGACGATCACCACTAACTTGATTTTGCAATCCAACCATATTTATGGCTCGGGCATTTAATAATGGTGAGTCTACATTCGATGACGAGTGAGAATGAGAGTGACTTCCAAATTCGCTGTAGGTGGACATTTAAAAACTGAAATGAAAGAGAAAAGAATTCTTTTTAGATAAAAAAACACCTATAATAATAGTATAATTAAAAGAATGTAGTTGAGTGAGCAAATAATTAAAAACTCAACTCATTTCACATTTATTTTATGTCAACTTGCATATATAAAATTCTCAATCAAAGCCTTCAAAATTAACTTATTATATTTCAATTTAATACATTAACAATAAAACAAAAGGCTAAAGTCCAAACACCATCAACATTATTAAAATAATTATTTTATCTCAAAAAGCCAAAACAATTATATATAAAAATATATTATATATACCATTCAATACCAGGATATCACAACCAAGATAAATTTGAATATAACAACCATTGTTGAAACTATGTAAGGAAATGTAAAGATCAACAAATGATAATATAGGAATAAAAGTTCTAACAATTATGGAATAATAACAAAATATGAAACAAGAGTTGGAGGTAAGTATAGTTGAAGAAAAACTTACTGAATTTCTGAATTTGGATACACAATGAATTTTACAAAATAATTAGATGTACAAAGATATAAATTTTCAAAGACATCCGATTTCTGTATTCTTGAATATACAAAGAACTGAAAGACAGACTTGTAGCAAGAAGCAAATGCTAGAGAGTAGTGAGAGTGTGTGAAAAAATGCTCCAAAGTGAGTTGTGTGTTTCCTCCTCCAATTGCTTCAATTTATAGAAGTTGATAACCTTGGTATTCTTCATGCACTTGAGTGAATTTGCCAACTATGGTCGTCCATCATGGCCATCATTCAAGGTGCCAATAATGCAGCTAGTGGCCTGCAAAAGCTGATTTTTGAATTTTTTTATTTTTATTTTTGAAATTTTTTTACAAATAATTTTGAAAATGCAGTAACAAGAATTAACCTATTTCTAGAAATTTACATCAATAAAATTTTTACGGAATTTGGCTAAATATTCCAAAGCAATTATCTTCATTTTCATCTCTAAGATTGATGGGCGATGGAGAATCCTCTTTATCACAGTGAATTTCTTCTAGAAATTTTTACATTTCTTCTTTTGTAGTTGCTTTGGCTATTCTTGCAGATAAATTATTTTTCTCCAGTAGAATTTGCTCTTGCTGCGAATTGATTTCTTTTTCAAGAATTGTTGAAGTTTTGCACATTGTAGGATTTTGCTTGAACCATTCAAAAATTGCTCGCTGTTCAAAATTCTCTATATTCAAATTGTCCCATCATTTGACACAACATTTTTTTATGAGAGAAAATATAATTGTGTCTTCATCAATTTGAAGAGGTTTGAATAGTGGTTCAATTTTTAGTATTCAGGTGAGATTGAATTGGATGTAGAATTTGAGCAAAATAGGAAGATGTTGGCTCCTGAATACATTAAAGCAATAGCAATTAATTTGAAATTTTCAATAACTAGATTAATTTTTACATACCGTTTTTGGTAGTCAATTCTAGAGATAGAGTTGACAAAGAATTCTTCTTCTTCAAAAGTCTTAGATGGAGATGCTTTACTGGAATTTTCTCTAGAAATTTGATTCTGGAGTTTTATAATTAAAAACTTTTATTGTAATTGGTCATGATTCTCTTTTAGAATTTTGGCTTCTCTTTTTATTTGTCTAGCTTCATGCTTTAAATCTGATATTGAAACTTTAGAATTGGAGAAATGAAACATGTTCATGATTTCTGAAAAGTCTATTTTGGGAGAATGTTTTGTTTCTTGAGGAATTTCATTCAAGATAAATTCTTGGAGTTTATGAAGACAGGTTTTCTTGTCTTCTGGATTTTGAACTTTGTAATAAGGCCTAAGATTAAGGAAAATTGGTTGGTTAAAGTAGTTATTTGTTTATTGCAAAATAAAAATCTTGGAGGACATCCACTATATTCATTATTTTTTTCTAGGTTAGAATTTTGGGACTCTTCTTCTGAGTTAGTATTTCCTTCTTCTAGTTGGACTTGATCTAATTGTTCTTCTCGATTGGGGTTTTCCTATTCCATTTCAAATATTTTTAAATATTTTTCATCTAAGATATTTCACAATTGATTTTCCAAATCTTCTCCTAAACTTGATTCATGAATTCTTTGTCTCATTCCACAACTACTGGCATAATGACCAGGCTTTTGATACTTGTGACAAATAATGGAATTAGAGACTTTTGAGTATTTTTTTCTTGGGGAAACTCTTTCTTTGACAATTAGGCCTAGAAGGGGGTTTATAGGAATGAATTTTCTTTGAAAACTTGTATCTATGAGTGTTGTGGTATTTTGTTTTTTTATGAGGGTGATTGTAATTTTTGCAATCCAAATTGTTCACACCAACTTCCCACTTCTTTCCCAGTTGTAAGGTTTTGTTTCTTTAATTGGGGTTTTAAGGTAAAACATTACATAATTGTAATCCTACTGAATTAACATGGTTTATAATTTCTCTCTAATAAAGAGATGCAATATTTTCATTTTTTTTTAATTTTTTCACGGACTTTTTCTGCAAAAAATTTTGGTAAACTTGAAATTAATTCTTCTTTCTAGAAATAACTATCTGCATCACTTCTTTCATAAATTTTGGATAGGAAAACATCTTTATACCACCTAAAAATCATGGAGTTTTCTACACTTTCGGTTTTGCAAAAAAATCTTTAGTTTTTTCTTAGTATATTTAGGAATTTCCAATAAAATGAATGATAATAGTATATATTAAAGATATTGCATCAGAAATGGGCCTTCCTTCATCATTATTAATGATATTTCCTTCTGGACCTCTTTTAACACCTGAAAGAATTTGAGTTTTTGCTTCAGGAGTTATGGTGTTATCCCACTATTCTTTTGGTTTACCATTGAATCCAAAAATAAGATTTTATGCAGCATATTCATCTATTAGACCTACTCTTTCTTTATAAATATTTGACACCATAACCATTTATTTACACAAACTAAAAATTTGATATTTGGACAAGTTATCTAGATTCCATTCATATATTATGCTTTCATTAAAAGACCTAAAATTTTGGACTTTTTCTATTTTTAGATCAGGGGGTTGGTGTATAATCATTCCTATAAGGTGATAAGTGTTGGACATGATAAATTGAATAGGAATTTGTTCTTTATCAGAATCTTCAGGATTTTATTCAATTGTATTAATAACTTTGTCTTTCCCGAAATCTCTTAATCTTTCTTGGATTTCTAAAAGAATAGATTTTTCTAAATTTATTTTTGGTATATAATAAAAAATTTGAAAAGGAAGATTATCAACAGTAACATGAAAAGTTGGATCTTTAGAAGTTACTATAGAAGAAGATGAGGGATTTGAATCTCTTTTTTCTGAAACTTCTTCAATCCTATTTTCTGTTCGATCTAATTGTTTTCCTAGAATGGAGATTTACATTTGAAAAATTATCTTATTTGATTTGAACAGTACTTACCTCATTGGTGGTTTGCTCACTAACTGGGAGACATTTGATGACTTGGCCTTTTATGGAGATCCCAGATTTTTCTAATAGTAGATGCTCGCTGGAAATTATCGATACATCTATTTTGGTCCATTTTTTGAGGGTTTTTTGGATGACTATTAATTTATCCTCTCCATATGTTTGGAATAAATATGGGAAAAAAGGAATATTTTTCGTTTAATATATGACATGGATTCATACCATTCAACTCTGATGTTTGATCTTTGAGTCTTAGAGAAAGTACTCATAAACCATTCCTATCGGAAGTATTTTCTTCTGAAAGGAAATCTTTTCTAAGAAGATCTTATCAATTGAAAATTCTTTAGTAATTATAAGAATTTATGAGGGTGCCGACTTAGGAGATTCTATTTCCTCATAATCTTGATAAATTGGTTGCGCAAGGTTTTGATTTATTCTTATTCCTTGAAATTTTGAGGTAGTAAGTCCAATTATTTCTGAAGTTGACTGTATAGAAGGAGTAACAGGATGGGAGTAAAAGGTCCTATTTGTTTTTAATAATTTTTGTCTACAAAATTTGACTCTTGCAAATCCATCAGGATGTTGGGTAATTTGAACAATTTCTAAATTTTCTATAGGTTGAATAGGTGGTATTAACCTAGGAGGTAGGTTCCATGTTTCTGGTAAGGTGATATTTTTTCATTCTATGGTTTTAGGAACCATAAGATTAGATTTGCATCTATTTATTTCCCAAAATATTGTTTGTTCTGGTGACTTGGTGTGGGACATGCCTTGGATATCTAGACCAGTATTCATAATATTTTAATGAAGCCTATAAAATATGTCATAAATATGAGACCCTAACTGCATTTTATAATTGTAATATTTTTCATTTAAAGTAAGAATGTCAATAACATGGAGATCATTAAGACAAATGGTGAAATTTGGAAAAGAGTTGAAATAAATTGGACCATTACAAAGACTAATTTCTACTAATTCAAGTAAAGAGTCATAGAAATCCAAGTGTCTACAATCTCGCAAAGGGAGGAACACACTAGTATCTAATCCTTTTCTTGTTAAAGGTTTAATAGCAATTTGAACAAGACCAATATGCAGAAATTTATATCCATTCTTAATATGTTTGATAAATAAAGATTTTCAAAATAAATGTAAAGTTTTTGATCTTAAACCACTGGTAAGACTTGTTCTTCAGTCTTTATAGTATATGCAGACTTAAAATCAATAAATGACTTTTCATAAATTTCTTTACTACTAATCTTAGGAGGTTTTCAATCAAATAAATCTTTGTCTTGCCATAGTATTTTCCTTGTGGTAATTAAATTTGAATTTTCTTGGTTGTCCCCTAATGAGGAGGCTCCAAAATTCATGCTTTTTATGAATTTATCCATATTGTTAAATATTCATATTTTGCTCTTTTGGATTAGACAATGATCTATCGTAGCACAGATAATAGTTAAGTAAGGCGACTTACTACGTGCCAAAGTCCAATTCACAAATTATGAATTTATTTATATGAATATATATACATATATATATACATAAAGAACCACAACTTGTAGTCCACAGGTTCTCAAAAATCAAGATTCGCACACCCACCACAAGGAGTCAACTCTCAAGGACCACACAAGTCCACAAGTTTAAAAGGTTGAAAATGGATGGTTTTAACTTTTAACTATATATGAAGCTTCTTGGTTCTCACTTCTCTCCCTTTTGTTCTACATTCAAGTTTTCACGTCCTCCATTTTTTGTTCTCAGTTCTCCATTTTTTCTTTTTCAGTTCTCTACCTTTTCCTTTTTCATTTTCTAAAGTTGATTTTAAATATTGTGTAAAGAATCGTAACCCATGTTCTAAATTTGCTTTTAGTACATAAACAATATATATATATATGTGTGTGTATTTAGGACTTACTGTTACTTGAAGTCGAAGACAACGCGGCTGATGATGATGATGGCGATGGCGAGCGACAAACGAGGAATGGCCAGCGGCAACGGCGAACAATGAACAACAAGAATGGTGAAAGAAAATATTTTCTCTCTCTAGGGTAAAAAAGAGGGTGAAACTTGAAGTGAAAATTAAAGAAATAAAAAGGAGTAAAAGACTATTGGGCAGCCTAAGTGGAAGAGTGGAGACTACATAATTTATTTTCCTCTTTTTTTAATTTTTTATTGGGTACTTGACTGGGTATTCGAGTAACACTATCATACCCAATATTATTTAATCTGTTTTAAGATAAAATCGAATTCAACTAATTACCCAAAATATACGATCCACTAAATTCGAACCCGATTGGGCCGGGTCTGGACCCAAAAAATCCCGATCTGAATACCCACCCCTAGATGGAGGGTCGTCTCGGTTCTGGTAAACAGAAAGGTGATGCATCAAAGTGTTACACCAGTAGAACTTGAGGTATAAATTGCAAGAAAAAAAAAAAAAGAAGGTAAAAATTAAAACGGGCTAGGTAAAAATTACAACGTGCTCCCTTGAGGTTTGCTATAATTATAAATACCCTTTATTGCTTGAAAAATTATAAATATCTCCCTAAAATTATAAATATTCTAACAAGTACCTCATTGTGACAACTTATTGTATGGGGTATTTGTCCGGATATTTGTAATTTCAAGGGGTATTTTGTAATTTTTCAAACAATGAGGGGTTATTTGCAATTAGGGTAAACATGAGCCCCTTGTAATTTATCCAAAAAAATATAGAACATTGCAGAGGATTCAATATCTACCATGGTAGCTGCTCGGCAATCCCATCGATCACAACAAGCATTTCCTGCTAAACTAGAAAAGTTTGAGGGAACTTTAGGCAGTTGAAAGACTTGAAGACATGATTCAAGAACAAAAACCCACCTTGATTTTCCTTTGTGAAACTAAGTTTAAAATGGAGTTTGTTGAAAGGAATAGATAAAAGCATGAGTTTATTAGTTTGGCAATCGGCCGGCAACACATTTAAGATAGAATTTATGGCATCTTTTAAGTCATTTGTCTGTTCAATCATCAAGACAATAGCTGATCGGATGAGACTTTAACAAAATATTGCATCACAATGAGAAAACAACAAGGGCATAGAGGCAAGTTAGCTGATACATATATTTTGACAGCATAGTTGAATTGTGAGTTGCATGGTATTCGCCATTTACTTGGTGTAATAATCGAGAGGCTACCAAAGTTGTAAGGGGTGATTAGATAGAGCTTTTGCATCCGCCTCATCGCAGAATATTTTTTCCATGCATAATTACTAGACATTTACCTTTTGGAGCATCATAACATTGTTCGATTCTCGTCTATCTCCAATCATCGGCTTGTAGTGGAGTGCCTAAGATGTGTAGGCTTCAGGCTGGAGTGCGTTAGGCGAGCCATGTTGATCCTGGAGAGTCGATTGATTGGATATGGTACAGTTCAACTTCAAATGTAGGATAGAATAATCTTCTAGGAAGAATAGAATAATGCTGGGATGAGTTGATCGACTGGAGCAGGAGATAGGGGTTTACCGACACAAAAAATTAGAAAAATAGAGTGACAACATGCAACTATCCAATAAGCACCCATCATCCATAGTAAAGTTGATAGCATTGCCGATGGATAATGAAACTTATTAGAAACAAGACAGTAAGATGCATTGGTTGAAAGTAGGGAATTGTAACACTTTGTTTTTGCATGCAAAAGCGAGTGCTCGAAGATAAACAACCGAATCAATAAAATTGGAAATGACTTTGGGGAATGATGCAGAACAAGAAGGAAATCCAAAAGGCAACTACAAAATATTTCTCGGATTTGTTTGTCTCGATCAACCGGATGAGGATGAACTGAAAAAGATCTTGTATGCAATAACTGGGAGGGTTGACCAAAATATGAATCATGAGTTGTTGCGTCCATATTGTGATGATGAGGTTAATATCGTTGGAAAATGAAAGACTGTACTGTGGAAAACCACTGCCCTGAAAGCGAAATTTCGCTAATATCGTGGTGCAGATAGTATAGACCGATCGCTCCCCAAGGTTAACATAGCTATTACTTTATTACACCCGCACTCGTGGAAGAGAGCTTGGAACAACGAACAAAAATAATACTCAAAAGTGAAAGAAGAGGAAGGAGCTAGAAGAGAAGAAGCTCTCGATTTTGGTGTGTTTAGAGAAGCACACCTTGGTTGTTGTAAAAAATGACTCTATCCCATCCCCACATTTGCCAACTGATTTATTGATATTTAGGAGCAAAAGTTGGATTTTAGGAGTCTAGGTGATTAGGAGTCCAAAACAGTTAATCATTCCCAACAATCCCCCACAAATGACTAATGTAGATGAAGAATATGATTTCTGAGTGAAGGAAAAAATATATTTAAGCATTAACATCTTTCAATTGAATTAATGCGTAGTGAAGTGAGGCAATCAATTTGGATAACAAAAGTGATGTGACTCTTGAATTTTCGATAGCTCAAATTGAGACCCCCACAATCACGTATGAATTCCTTAGTGTTTGTTGTTTCACGGTAAAGTTCCGAGCCCTATTAATGGCCTTGCGCTTATACCTTGGGTTCTAATGAGTGCTCTGAAAAGAACTTTCATTTTTTTTTCATAGAAGGCAGCCCACCTCCACACTCATCTAGATAGTTTCATCAAGTCTTCTAGACCACTCAACAACTCAGCTATGAAACTATCTTCCTGAACAAAGTCAGGGTTATCCATTAAGTCCTTATTAGGACCACCCAAACACAGGGCTATGGATTCATATGGTCATTACTATATTCCATCAATTAAAGGGGTTTTAGCTTCATTGCTCTCGAAGACTCACAAATAATTCCCCTGATAAGTCCTTTTTTCAGAGGATCTGCCAAATTCCTCTTGAACCTTACATAATCCAAGGAGATGATCCTATTCTTTAGAAATTCTTTTAGTGCTTCATGTATGATATGAATATGTCTCCTTTTGCCATTGTAAGCATAGTTCTTGGCAATTCCAATAGCAGATTGGGAGTTACAGTGCAGAGATACTAGCGCAGTTAACCCCCACAAGGGCACATCTCCTAATAAGCTGCTCAGCCACCCTGCTTCTTGACCTACTAATTCAAGAGCTATAAATTCAGATTCCATATAGAGCGAGCTATACAAATTTGTTCTATAGATTTCCAGGAAATTACTCCCTGATATAACCCTCGTTCAGCCAAGTACAATGGTTAAGAATACTATGGATCCCCCAGATTTCTAATCACACAATGTTTTACCCACAGCTTTTAAGAGATACCACATAGCCATAAAATTGATTTGGACAATCTTTTTGAATTTAGCTTCAGCTGAAGACCTTGCATCTTTCCTGTTTCAGATAATTACAGGTTAATCCTCTTCTACATTCTACTTGCGGCTACATGAGCAACAAATAGATCAAAATATAAAACATGTAGTGCTTCCATTACCAATTCTCCACCAAAAGCTGGAGACCCTTCTTCATTGTTGACAAAACAGAATTTCAACATTAGAAAAATGAACTATCAAGGATTCCTTGAAATTTAAGAGAACATGCATTACCCACTAAAATTGATTTGTATATGAAGTATAAGAATGGGATTGAGACTGAGATAAAGGGGAGGTCATCTCCAGACCATTGTGATTATGATAATAAATAGCGCACTCCAAGAAGGCTGAGTCTGACATGAACATCGACTAAAAACATAAAGAATCTAGTATGGAGCTATAGAAACTGTAGTCAATAATAGAGACAGAGAAATAAAAAAAACAAAGATGCAAACATCTTTACAACCTCATAAGGAACAATAAAGCTCATGGGAAGAGACACAAATGGATACTAAGATTAAACTCAATAGCGTTATTTATTCTGTTACTTTTAAACTGGGAACTAGAAATCAATATTGCAAGTAAAAATATGCGAATTACTAAAAACACAGGCTCCATCAAATATTAAGAAGATTCTAATATCATGTAACTACATAAAACATCAAAATTAATAGCGTCACATAGCTGAAGCTGCTTGCCAGAGTGGGGACAGTGGGAGATACTAATAAGCATAACAAGGCTTCTGGACATAACCAACTTTATCATCTATCCCAAAGAGAATGAAAAATCTACAGCAATATATTTTCCTCATCCTAAAGCTCTCTTTCCACTGCTTCACGAGCAAAATGAGTTCCTTGACACATAAGCTTTAAATTGTCCGGCAAAATGAAATTACTCAAGTGGTTCTAAAAGAAAGGAGTGATGGAAGTGATCACTTTAGATAGTAAGACGATGTCAGATAATCTTTTTTTTTAACTAACAAACTACTAAGCACTCAGATAAATCTTTCTTTAAACTGCATCAAAAGTTGCTAAGCACATAAATTATCAGTCAAGAATTTTGAGTTCACTCATGAAAGCTCATGAAGACTTGTTATCGACCAGGGAATTTCATATGATATCCTACTACTTGTATTCAATTCTTAATTTTCGGACACCATTTATTTTTGGTATTACTCTGAAAATCTCAAAGATCGCCAGCCAATTCTCAAGTTTTTGAGCACGGAGATTTCACTTCGAGCTCAACTTACTTATGAATTGAGATTGAATAACTCGATCTCATGCTCAACCCTGATATACTACAAATTAACAGATTCAATGAAGGGCTAATCTGTCAGCATACCTTCACAGGAATAACAGTTGACGAAAGCATCCAAACTTCCTAAAATGCTCCTCACTTTCTCCACCGCTTCATCAAAAATCACTTCTCTTTCTTCTTCCATATCCAGACCCACCACCTCAATTGCTACAGCGCCGTTTAAGGACCCTTTGATCTTATCGGCTGCACTCCTCAAATTGTTCCTCGTTCCCCATCAAAACCAACCTTGGACAACACATGTAGTACCTGTAACAAATAAATTGTTAGAAAAAGATGATCAACTTCTGCTACCATCGATTGTAGTTGGTCCCATCAAGTGGCTCTAGCTTGGAGAGATCTGGTAGCATTTTCGTAACTAGAACAACCATTATAATATTTCGCTTTCAACTGTTGGAAAATAAAAGAGTGTGCCGTGGAAAACCACTGCTTTGAAAGAGAAATTTCGGTACTACTGTAGTGCAGATAGTATAGACCGATCACTCCCCAAGATTAAAATGGCTATTACGTGCGTGTGGAAGAAAGCTTGGAACAATGAACAAAAATAACACTCAAAAGTGAAAGAAGAGGAAGGAGTTAGAAGAGAAGAAGCTCTCGATTTTGCTGTGTCAAATGAAATGAACTTAAGCCCTATTTATAAAAGCATACCTTGGTTGTTGGGAAAAATGGGACTCTATCCCATTCACACATTTGCCAACAGATTTATTGATATTTAGGAGCAAAAATTAGATTTTAGGAGTCTAGATGATTAAGAGTCCAAAACAATTAGTCATTCCCAATAAAGATGACTATTTCCTATATGGCCCCTTTAAAAGCTCTGGGACCTAAGATATATCCCGTTCTTTTATAAAAAAATATTGGCATATTGTACGTTCAAATTGAAAGAACAGATATAAGCCCCTGACGTCACAATGCAACGAAAGCTAGTAAACAAAAAATAATACATAAACATAAAGGGATCAATATCCCACGTCAACTGGCCATTCATGCACTTCAATGAAGGTAAGTTAGTTGATGAAATTTGTAAGAGACACGTCCTTTCCTAATAAGAAACAATATGCTTCCAAAACTCGAGCACAGACACCTTTGTTGGTTCACACAAGAGTAAAGGGATGCTCTCACAAGACAATATTTGTGCCTCTTTGAGTATTGCTAGAACTCATGAGGAGGTTTGCTCTATTCATCTATATATATATATATATATATATATATATATATATATATATATATAGAGAGAGAGAGAGAGAGAGAGAGAGAGGGAGAGGGAGGGAGGAGGGCCAATTTTCTTGGACCAAAAGAGCTCCAACAAATCGGATTGGCTCTAAGAAAATCAACGAACCTCCATTTGAACAAAAGATGACTTGTCCTAACATATCCTAGTGGGCCAAGTGAGTTCTTGGGCCTTGTTCCAAGCATTAAATAAAATTAAATACCCACAACTTTTATGCTAGGAATCATTTAATCCAATTAACTAATTCAAGCGCAATGTCAATATTCATTTTATTATTTGGACCTTATCCATCCATTAATTAAGGAAAAAATTGCATAAAATCCCCCTGTATTATCAAAATTCAATCTATGACATAAGATTGTTTCCAGTATAATCACTAATCGGCTCAGAGTCATTCTTGATAACATTATTTCTCTATCTTGTCAGGAATTTCATGTCCTCTATCTCGCTTTTCATTTATACGTGATCGAATACGATTTGGGTTTATCACACGCCCAAAAAAGTATCAAACAAGGAAATCCTGTGTCCCAATATTTCTTTTTGCTTTGTTTAGAGGTGCTTAGCTGCCTGATTCAAAGAGAACATAAACTGGGATGTTTGTTGTAATATCAATCTGTCATACACCCATTATCTCACACCTCCTTTTGTGGACGACATCATCCTCTTTGGGGAGGCGATTGACACTATAGCAGGCAGCATTTTAGGTGTTTTAGAACAATACTCTATAGTATTAAGTCAAGATATCAAATTGGTGAAATCAACTATCATCTTTAGTCTAAATATGGCAGCACAATTTAGCAAAGAATTTTTTAAATAGGTGACTAGAAAATCGATTAGATTGGCTATTTTGTGATCTATTTAAGTATTTTTTTTTATTTTATAATGTTGAATTAAATGAATAAGAGTAAGTATTCATTTAACTTTACTTTGTCGTTCTTACTTGTGTAAGTTTCTTAATTGCAATAAAATCCACAGATCACTAATCAACAAATAAAGTTAGGTTGCGCATTTGATGACAGTTGTAAAATCAACTTTCGAAGGTTGGATCTGAAATGTTCCAAACCGATAACTTCGAGAATGGGCATCTAGGGTTTTATTGAGAATTGCATTAAATTTTGCATCCATATGATGGGTGTCGTGTTTTATAGGCGACAGACATATGAAGTATATGCAATTTTAGTGGGTGGTTGACAAAGTCTATCAAATCGATTGAACTGACTCGTGGGGAGTCATCATATGGAAGCCTGTGAGGCTTGATCTGTATGATTTGAATTCCTTAACTCTAATAGTATAGGGTTTAGTCCTCCGACTTGAGGATCCACGCAATCTCGTATATGGGACGACTGTATCTAGGGCTTGGTAAAAGATTACCATGTTCTGATGTGGTTATTATAAACCTTGTTCCCGTGTAGTCAGAATATATATGAAGACTGGTGAGTTCCAAGAGATGATCCATCGCCTATCATGAGATGATAGCGATCTGCTATGCGGTCTGATGTATGTTGTGGTCCCGGGAGTCTGTGCCGCAGTAGGTGATCAAATAGCAAAGTGTTTTTCTATGTTGATCAAGTGGAAGAACATAATCATAATATTAAGCATAGATGTTTAGTTCAAAATGAGAACCGATAACCAATTTCATGCCCTAAACTAAGACTTGGAGATGGCCGATGGAGAGATCATACATGTACGACACTCGGTAGTCTCAAGGTTCACGCTATTTTCACATATTTTCTAGTTTCATGGACCATTGCTAGACTGTCACCCATGGTGACGGGTGCTTTTGGGTTAAGTGTTAATCAAAAGCGATAAATAAAATATGATTTAATTAATCTAGCAGAAAAATATTTGTCAATTAAATTGTGCGTTGACACAAACTCAAGTCTAGCTGGGGGTGAACCTACAGAATCATACAAAACACCACTCAAGAAGTAGTAGTTAATAATGAATTAATTCTAAAAGAATGAATTAATTTAAAGAGTTTAAATTAATTCGAGAGGTTAACTGATATGATCATTAAAATGGGAGACACTTAATTAATATGATCAATTAATTAGAGTTTTTGACTTGGTAATTTAATGAGATTAAATCAATCGAATTAGGCTAAATTATTTGATAGATTAATTAATTGAGTATGGGATGGGATATATTAATAAGATTAAATAAATTCCATTTGGGGTTTTAAAAATTGATTGGACTAATTCTATGAATTTAACTTTTTTTAATTATCTAAGTTTAAAAATTTTAAATTTATTTCCTAAATTTATAAAAACTTAAAAACTTTATACACTATAAAAAATAAATTTATTAATAAAAATAAATTTACTAAAATTAACCCCTACCTATAAAATTAAATTAACCCCTACCTACCCACCCGGCCAGCAGACATCCTCCCCCACCCGCACTTCCCTCCACTGCGGTCTCGCAAACTTTGATGCAGGGTGGCGAGATAGAGGTCTGGTTGCGAGGGTGGATGGATGGTTTTAATTTTAATGTTTTATAGTTTATATGTAATATCCATAATTTTTTAAAATATAATTATGGGATTAATTGATAAATATTTTAAAAAATTTAATTTAATTACAAATATAAATTGAAATTGAAGTATATTAATGATTGAATAGAGTAGATTGAAGCTTTATAAAATATTTGAAATTCAGTTATATTAATTAAAAAAATTAAAAAGAACGTAATAAATATTTTGTTAAAAAATAAACAAAATAAAAAAATATATATAAAGGGAAAGGAGGCAAAAGCACGTGGCCACCCCCATGACCACCCCAACTTCAATATATGTAATATTGCAACACAAATTTACACACAAACTCACATATTTGCCTACACCTTTGCGATAATAAGGTACGAAATTTTTGGATTTTAATTTATATTAATTTATATAATTATATAATTTAATTAATTCATTTATTAAGTATAGTTTTTATTGATGGATGTAATATTTAATGAAAACATTTTATGAGTTTGACCATTTTAAATCAATATTGAATTAAATATTCCATTTGACTTAGAAACATTATAATTGGTTAATTAAATTACTAGATTTATTACATCTAATTATTTTTATAGTTAATTTACTTAATTACATCAACCTATTGACCAAATACTTAATTATATGTATTGGAATTTAATTATATTATATAGTAGCGAGAAATTGATAGAAAATTAATAAAAATATTAGAAAATTATATTTAAGGAATATTAGGATGTTATATTTAAGAAATGTTATGATTATCGAAAGAGAATATGAGATTTGTATAATAATTTAAGTTAGAAGTATTAGTAAGAACGATACGTATAAAGATATGAGGGATTTGATAAAATGAATTCTTATGAGTTAGTCGATAAATTAAATATATACTTGTGAAAGTGAGAAAGTTTAGTTATGTAAAAGAAAATGAAACGGGGGGTTGGATTTTGATATAAATGGAATATTAAAGATTTATGGGAAGTATACGAATATTATATAATATTTCATTTAGAAATTTCAATGTTTACAATGTATTGATTATATATATTATAATTGTTATACGGAAGTCAGATGAATGATTATGTGATAGTATAATTGATTGTTGAATAAAATTGAATGAGAAAGTTAATAATGAGGAAATAACTATTAAATGAAATTAAATGATAAAGTTAATGATATTGTTGTTGTAAGATTGAAATAGAATATGGCTTACCTAACTGGAAAGAGGTATACTGCAATAGCTTATGAAGATATAATTAATAACGAGTTGTGTGCTGTCAGTGATCCAAGGAGATGATGTGGCATATCATACGAGTTGTGTACTGTGTGATATGAGTGGTTATCGGATGTCATACGAGTTGTGTGAAATTAGTGATAATGGCGTATTATACGAGTTGTGTGTTGTGTAATATTAGGGAAAAAAGAAAAAAAAGAAGAAGAAGTATTGTGATTGAGATGATAATGACGATAGCCAGCAAAGGCCATTGAGTGATGAACTCCAATTTAGTTAAGCAGAGCCCTAGGAAAATAAATTATAAAGTGAAATATTATGTCGTTGCCTGAATTATGATTGTGAGCATGTGTTATTTATAACATATGTGGTTGTTATATGGTGAATGTTTGTTGGTTGGTGTGAATGCATTATACTTGATTTACTACATATGTATATATATAGACTGATTAGCTATACTTATTGAGTAGGCAACTTATTCCTTGCTGTACATTTTTGTTTTTTTCAGGAAATAAATCACAGGATAACTATCTAAATTGGATCATAAGTTGATCATCAGTATCACTTGGTGTGTTGTCAGTCTTCTTTTGAGTAGAGAGTTTTAGCTAAATAATTGGATAAACATTAAACTTTCAGTGGATTTATATTTTAAGTTTTGTAACAACTAAAAATTGAATTTTCTCCTTTTCCTACACTTATAAATACTAAGATTAAAGATAAAATACAAAATCTTGACAGCGTATGTCATTATGTGATGTCTACATGTATATCAAGTAAAAATATGGTTATCTTATCGGGTTAAAATATGAAATTATATTTCTGAAGTTTTAAGAAATATGAGATTTGAAACTTAAAAATAATTAAACGAAAGTATTAAATTTTCATTTTAAATATTATAATAGTAATTTAATTTTAAATATTATTTAGAATAAATAATATAAATTATTTAAATATATTTAAATTAAATAATATTATATTATAATAGATTAAGATTTATATTCATATAGATATTAAATTTAGAAAATGAACTTTAGTATATATGCGATGTTAATTTAATTTTTTAATTTAAATTCTAAAAAAGTAAAATTTGATGTACTTTTGTAGTATTTTTATATTTAAATAAATCTATATAAAAAATAATATTTATTTTTTTAGGAGAGAAAAAAATACAAAAAGAAAAATCACCTAAAATAATCCTTAAATAAAAGAAACAAAGGAGGGTGATTTTATAAAATTTAAAAGGTATTTTAGTCAAAATTGAATTCAAAAAGAAATATTTTAAAATAGGGAAGGCTTTTTAACCTATTTTTTATAAACACACTGGGGGACGAAATTAAAATGGAATTTGGGCATTAATTAGTAAGGTCAATATCACTGATTAACTACATATGACCCTTTGTAGTTAATATTTAATGGCACAGGATTAATAGTGTCAAAATTTTTAAACTTTTGGACTAGAGTTATCGATCCTATTAGCGGTGGAACAAAAGATAAAATGTCTCCATCTAATGAGACCAAAAGTGTAATTTTGCCAAAAAAACACAATTCCTACTCCATCAATCCAATTCAATTGTACTATTAGAGTTGGGGTAGTGATAATGCCTCCCTCAATTATTTTTCAAAAGACCAAAGCAAAGGATGTGGGCCTCAATTTTGCAGCCCAGTCGAACGAACTTTGATGTATCATGAGTAAGGTATTAAACTCATTGATTAAATATTCACAACTAATATGAAAAACAACTTAAGTCCAGCAAGGTGACTAAGCAAACAACAAGAATTCCAAGTCACATGGACTCCTAACACCTTGGGACACGTCACATTAAAAAATATCTAACTAATGCCATCTAAACCGGTTGAAGTCAACTTGTCAAGTAACAGGTGAACAAATTTCGTGATTTTCGAGTTGACTCGTTCAGAAGGTCATATCTTCATCCAAATAAGTCCAAATATCAATCCAATTTTTTTTTTAGATAGCTAATACGTGTATCTTTCCAATATGTATGAGTTGCTCTAACTACCTCTCAAATACTGCTCTACGTCCATTTATAAATAGAGTCCCTTGTGCAGTTATCTTTGTACTAAGTATGTTTTACGGGATAAATTCAAATTACCCCCCTGAAATATTAGAAAAGGGCAAAACCAACTCTAAAAGAAGGGGGGCAAAGAGCCTACCCAACCTTTTAATAAAGAAGCCTATTACCACCCCTCCGTTGGACAATGTATTTCACTCGCCCATTTTTGCGACCGGTTTAGCTATTTTAGTGTGTAACTAGTTACTTTTGCCCCTAACTACTAAATAAACTGGACATATTTCCCTAAAAATTACATAGAATCCATAGAATAAAACATTCAAAAGAAAAGAGAAGCGTGCTGCAATATAAAGAATGAGAAAGTGATAATATTTTGCAACTTTTATATTTAGTAATTAGGGATAAAAGTGACAATTTACAAACAAAAATAGCTAAAACCAGTCGCAAAAATGGGCGAGTAACCTATACTGTCTAGTGGAAGGAGGTAATATATATTTTTTTATTAAAAGGTTAGGGAAGCTCTTCGCGCGCCCCCCACCATTTTTTAAGGGGATTTTTTTGCTCTTTTTCAATTTTTCAGGGGGGTAATTTGCATTTATCCTTATTTTTTACTCTCACTCTCATTTCTTTCTCAATTTTCAGCAGACTTTTCGCATTTTTTGCACGCGACACTATTGTTATCACTTCATCACCATATTATATCGCTCCAACTCTGTTATTGCACTATTATTTTCACTATATTTCAAGTTTCTCAATCACTTCTTCAGTTAATCAATTACTGACTTAAGTATTGGAAGTGTTAACTCCTATTTTGCTGGTTAGTCCTCCTCTGATCTTAAAATTTTTGTTAAGATCTTTCAACTATTATGGTGTGGCTGGACCCACTATGCATCATCCCTAAGTAGATTATATTAAAAATTAATTGTAATTATTACATTTTCTTTTTCATAAAAGTGAGTCTACATCATTTTAACATCACACTACACCAATTCTTTTATTGTATCGGCAACACCTTAAGTTGGTTTTTTCCTCTTTCTTTTTCTCTCTTTTCTTTATGAAATGTGATTTATTAATTTATATATTTTATTATTATTTAAAATTCAAAAATATTATTTATATGTGTAGTAAAGTTGGTCGTCAACATGTTACTAACTAGAATTCACTTATAATAAGAATCCTAAGACAACCAAAGGAGTTGGGCACTGCTGTTTTTGCATTTGTATCAGTTGTTTTGTAAGAATTAAGTAGTAATTAAACAGAATTTAGTAATTAGTCGTCCTCTAATTATTATCATAGTTATTAGCACATAGAATGCATTATGTTATTCAAAGAAACGAGATGGAATTCATAATAGGGATATAACTCTACACTCCTAAGAAGACTGAGAGTCCAAGATTTTTCCTTATCCTAATTTGTATTTGTGATGGGTTCAAACTCTTGCGTTATAAAAGCTGGTACTCTTCTGTTTAGCATCTACGATTCAAAGCAAGAAAAAGAGAGAATATCAGAGATGGCGTGGATGAGGGTTATCGTTTCTTGCATTCTTGTTTCACTGTTTTGTTTGTCATATGCTGATGAAGTGAAGTTGACAGTGAAAGGAGTTACTTCCATAGGCAAGACTGATGACAACTTCGTTTGTGCTACGTTGGACTGGTGGCCTGAGACTAAGTGCAACTACAATCAGTGCCCATGGGGAAAAGCTGGCATCTTCAATCTGGTACAGAAACCTGTTGAATTTTAGTTTTGCAGGAAACTATGTTGAATTCTGTTGTTATTATGGATGTTTTGCTTCTTGCAGGATTTGAACAACAAGATTCTTGCAAACGCCATCAGAGCATTCAACCCTCTTCGGTTGAGAATTGGAGGCTCATTGCAAGATCAGGTTGTGTATGATGTTGGAAAACCGGTGAAGAAGTGCCAACCTTTCAAACAACAAGATGATGGCCTGTTTGGATTTTCCAAAGGTTGTCTTCCCATGGAAAGATGGGATCAGCTGAACAAGTTGTTCAGTGACACGGGGTACGGTTGCGATTTAGTCTTGGAGTTTGGTCTTATGATTGCTCTTGGTTTATGTTTACAATTTGAGTTGATCAACTGTTTGCAGGGCTAAAATCACTTTTGGCTTGAATGCCCTCTCTGGAAGGAAGAAATCCTATGGAGATGCCACACTTATGATTGGAAAGTGGCATCATGGGAACGCCCGTGATTTCATGAACTACACAGCCCAAAAAGGATACAAGATCGATTCGTATGAACTAGGTAAAATCAAACCTCAGACAGCCAATCTGTTTTAGTTTTACATCTGGTTATTTCTTACATAACTGTCTTGATTTCTCTCCAGGAAATGAGCTATGTGGTAGTGGGGTTTCTGCAAGAATACTTCCTGAACAATATGGAAAAGATATTATTACACTCAAAACAGTGCTCAGGAAGTTGTACCCTGACCCTTCTTCACGACCCAAGATCCTGGGCCCAGGCGGGTTTTATGACGAGCAATGGTTCAAAACCTTCCTCCAGGTCTCAGGACCAGACGTTGTTGACGGCTTGACACACCATATCTACAACCTTGGTGCAGGTTTGTACTTTGTACAGACACAAAACATAGTTATTGTGTATGATTTTCAAGATTTCTATGTTTTTATTCTATTCTTGGACTTGCATTGAATCTCTTTGTTGTGTAGGTGTTGATCCAAATCTAATCAAGAAAATTCAAGATCCCTTTTTACTAGATGAAATAGCTCAGACCCACAAGGATGTTTCCACCACGGTGAAGTTGTTCGGGCCATGGTCAGGAGCCTGGGTTGGGGAAGCTGGTGGCGCTTACAACAGTGGTGGCAAAGATGTTTCCCACACTTTTGTTAATGGATTCTGGTTTGTTATTCTTTCGTTCTCCATAACAATCTCTCTTTCAGCATGGATTACTACACGGGACACGAATGATAACGATGGTTATTGCATTATGGTTTTGACTGAACAGGTACTTGGATCAATTGGGCATGACATCAACATTCAACCACAAGGTTTTCTGCAGACAGGCCTTGATTGGAGGAAACTATGCTCTACTTAACACAACGTCATTCATTCCTAATCCTGACTATTATGGGTGAGTATTCAATGAAAATTGTGTCTGTACAAAGTGAAATATAAGCTGAAAGTCCTGTCTGTTGCTATTTATACACCCCAGAAGGTTAAGTATTCCATTGTTTTTTCATTCACAGCGCTCTCTTATGGCATCGTTTGATGGGAAAGCAAGTTCTCTCTGCAACTCACAATGGCTCTCCTTACTTGCGTGCCTATTCCCACTGCTCAAAGAAAACAGTAAGCTGATCTCCATCATTACAACTAATGAACTTATACAGTGTCTGAATTCTTGAAAATTCTTGTGTGTTTTTTCAGTCTGGAATCTCAGTTCTTCTGATCAACATGTCAAATTCGACAACCTTTGAAGTCTCAGTAATGGATGACTTGAACTTGTACCCTGAGGATTATAGCCTGTCGTCAGGATACAGTAAATATGTATGGCAAAGGGAAGAGTATCATTTGACTCCAAAGGATGGGAACATACAGAGTGATGTTGTGCTGCTGAATGGGACACCACTAAAACTCACAGAATCATCTGATATTCCAGCAATGAATCCACAGGTTGTTGATGCTGCTTCACCCATTACCGTCCAGCCTGATTCCATAGTTTTTGCCACACTGAGAGGGTTTGCAGCCCCTGCTTGTGCTTAGATAGGAGTTTACATACAATTTCTTTTCATAGTTTGCTTTTTCTTCTTTTAGTCTTAGGAATTTTCACGGGAAGGAGTCGTCTCCTTCTCATTCAGGAGTTTTAGGATATTTTTACACTATTATTAATACTATCTGAATTTATTTCCTTGCTACATTCTTTGCATGATATTGCTTAAACTAATACTTCACATCTCAGAAAAGGTCCCCAGAAAAGTAATACATTGGTAAAGTTCATGAGCAAGGAATAACTTCTGACCAATCACTTATCCAACATGTAGGCTACTTCTTTTTGTAACTTTAAAAAAATTGGAGAGAAACATTTATGGATAGAAAGATACCAAGCCTTCAAAGGAATAAAGAGGAGCCCAGAAGGATGCACAGGATTTTTATGCAACATAACAGAGCAGCAAGTTAAAGAAAAGTATGCTTTTCAATCAAGTTTTAAAGATACAAAACCAGGCCTTGCATGCAAAGCATGAATATGGACAAGTTTCCCATGCTTATACTGCTTCCCCTTCAAATAAGCATCAAAATCATGGGAACAAACAGTTCTTTGTTGCTCTGAAGAAAGTTTTGGAGCAGCAGAGGGTTGCTAAATAATGGAGAGCCTGATTAGGCAAACGAGGTAAGCTCATGTGTTATTATGTTCTTTCTACTACACATTGCATGAATGAGATAACTAAATGCAAGTAAAGATTATCGTTGCATCTGCTAAGGCATGGCCACTGATCCCCTTTCAGAGTGAAATTTTCTGGTACACGGCAGGATAATAAAGAGGCCGATGGGAGCAGTGCAAAAGATAGAAAAATACCACCCCAGAAAACACAGTCGTTTGCAGGTATGCTATAGTTCTTCTAGCTTTTCTTCTCAGGTTAAATATCGAATACAGACTTGAAGGAAACAATGAATCATTGGAAGATCATCCACCTAATGGGAAGTTTGTGTCTTGCAGAGAAAAGAAGAAGCAAGAGCTGGATAAGAAGACAGTGGTCGAGACAGATGAGTTGGGATTATGATTTCAGTGGTTCTGATTACCCTGCTGCAGTTGCAGCAGCAGCTTATGCCATTCAATCACTCGAAGAATCAAAAACTAGGGATCAAAAGGAGACAACTTACGGCCCTGATAAGTCCGTTAACAAGACGAAAAGCAAAGTAGAA
>NC_026148.1:4664072-4688764 GCF_000512975.1 Sesamum indicum | reverse complement strand
GTAAGAGATAAATCCTGATATTCTAATAGTGTTGCATTCTTGATTTCAGTTTGTTATCTTTGATACTTCATATCAGATGGAACAAAGACAAGTTCTGAAGATCCTGATGACAAGTTGTCAACAAGCACCTCCAGCAGTAAAAGGCCACCTGAAAAGGCACCATCCATCAAGAAGAGAATAAGTTTTGCTGATACTGATGAAACAAAAAGTAACAAACCTGAAAAGCCAGCACTCCAGAAGGCCCCTGAACCTGCCCCATCCATGAAAAAGCCTCCAACTTTTACGGATAAGCAATTGAATATAATTGAAGGCAAAAGGACAGACACCACAGTGCCAAAGCCTGATCGTCCAGCCCCTGGATTGTCCACAACTCAACCTGTAGAGACAAGAAGGCAGAGTGCAACAAAACCTGGACCTGGAGACTCTAAGGCTGATGATTGGGAAAAAGAAGAGCTGGAAAGCATTAGAGAGCGGTAGGAAGTTTTTCTACTCAGACGGTGGGAGATTCAATTGTTCAACAGCACGTATATGATATAAATATGTGTATCTATGTCTGCATGTCGAAATGCTTTTTACAAATTTCTGTTATAACTTTCTACCTGTCCTGTAATTCAGGTATGAGAAGCTGAGGGCCACAATTGAAAACTGGGAGACTAAGAAGAAGAAGAAGGCAAAACGTAAACTAGAAAGGATAGAGGTTCTTATCATTAGTCCCCTTCTCTCTGAACCATAGAATTTGAATTATTCAAAGCTCAATTTCAAGATAATGCATTTTCAGGCTGAATTGGACAAGAGAAGAGCGAAAGTCGTGCAGAGCTACCACAGTGACATCAAAAGAATTGAAGGGATTGCAGGAGGAGCGAGGGCGCAGGCAGAGAAGAATCGCAAAAATGAGGAGCTCAAAGTGAAAGAGAAAACAAACAAAATCAGATTAACTGGAAAACTGCCAGCAACTTGCCTTTGCTTTTGAATTCCAGCAACACTATCTTCGATCAAAACATTGTGAAATTGTGAATATGTATGGTTTTCTAACAAAATTATTAGAAACTAGAGCAGTGAAATTCTTAAATTTGCACGAAAGGGAAGAACTTAAACAGAGCCGCTTGCTTTCTCTTCGCAAGATTTCACTGCACGGAACAATCTTCAAAATGCCCATAATGCACCAGAATGGATAAAACCAATAATGGGACCAGTAGAAGCATCCTTTTGTTTATCCTTTTAGCAAATATAAATATGGAATTACCAAAGACACTTAGAAAACAGTACTACTTCAGAATGCACAAAAAGATGAAATGCAAAAGCAATTATGAGATACCAGACCATGATAGTTTATCTATTCCGGGTAAAGAAATTCTGAACTCAGAATAACATTAGATCAAAAAAAATTAAGCTACAGAAAGGAACAGAAAATTTTAACAGCAGGCCGATCCAGAACACTGCATATACCATGAAATATTCTAGAGAATTAAAAATAACGGTAGCGGCAAGATGCGATCCAGGCTTCACAGATTTAGGTCATCAACATGACCACAAAGGTAGGTTACCGCTCAAATCTACTTCAAGTTTTGGATCAAAGAAGAACAAGAGACAAAAATGAAAATAAGTCAGACTATCACTGGATTAGATTCAAGTCTCCACCAAATATCAAAGTCACTACACACACCCCTAGAGTCTCAAAGCCTTCAAAATGTCTAGAGCATAATAGTTACAGAATTCAACAAATTGCACCAAGGACAAGAAACAAAAAGAGGAATCTGGAACACTTCAGAGCAGCCCACTGGAGCCCCAGAACAAATTCTTGCATAGCGTGTGGCCACACCATAAAACATATGGAATGTACTCAACGATGTTAAATGATTCCCAGCATATCTGATGAACCATCGCAAGCTCTGGCAAGCTCAGCAAGTGCACGTCCAAAATTTCTGGGGTCACATGAACCCTCTATTTCTACATTTACACTACATAACAGGCTTACTCTTTGGCAACTGTGAACTAAATCTTGTTATTTAGTGCAATTGACTTCTGATTCAGAAAAACTGATGGCAATCATACAGGCAGTGTTGATTATGACCAAGTGCACTAAATAGAAGGGTTAAAATTCCTTCATCCCCGAGTATCCCTGTGCATATTTTCCAACTAGATTTTGGCCGACCAACACGTTTTGTAGCCAACTTGACTAATCCAGAAACAAGCTTTAGCACTCAATAATTGCAAACTCTTAACTCGTTAACCAGAATCAAATGACAAAAGTGAACAGTCACAGAAAATTGGAAAACATTGCAATGTATACAGCAATTCCAATTTTCACAATCCTAATCCCCACTTCCTTATACTACCACGTATCCAAAACCTTTCATCTCATCCTAAAATCTCTTCGCATAATCAGAATAGCATTCAATCACAATAGAATCAGATCTTCCTTATTTTTAAAATTTTATATATCTAATTTCATATTCAATACTTTATCAATTTTATACTCAAATTCATCATATATTATAATTTTAATCAATATCATACATTCTATTTTGGATAATAATAAATTATGGTGATAGGTGTAATAGCCCCCATATGAACAAAAAGACAGAAATGCCCCTCAATCTAAGGAAAATCATAAAAGAACGACAAGATCCGAATGGAAATCAATGGGCCGGGGTCGGCTTGCCCGATCCAACCCGAAACAAAGACCTGAATTATTGATCATTGGATCTTCAGTTTTGACATGTGGACCCATCTTATATAGTATGAAAAACTATAAATATCCCCATTATTATTTATGGTACGTGCATTTAATGATATTTCGACCATATTAACCTTCTAGATCGTATTTGAACCCACTTTTCTAACTTAAGCATTGGAAGACCGTAGTTGGGGGCTTCCTAACAAGCCTAACGTGTTTCTCTATTCTAATGATCCACTTTACAGGGAGCTTTTTGGGAGAGCCGCGACCCGACCTACATCAATCCAAGGTCACAACCTGATCCATCATTTAGCAACCTACATCATTTTCAGCGCCGTCTGTGGAAAACTGAGAACAAGTCGACCGATATGGAGGGATCATCTAGGAGAGATCGCCAATATGAGGATGAGACACCCATGCGGGAGGAGGATCAAATCATGCATTTAACCCAAGCTGATATTCAACGTATGATGGAGGAAGCTAGTTGAAAAGCCATAGTGGAATGAAAGGAGAACGGTAACTCCCGCTAAGGAGGGAGCAAGGAGGCAATTGTTCAAGGGAAATGAAGTTGAAGTTGAAATATGATAGAATAACACCAAGAGGATTTGAGAAAGGTCCCGAAAGAACGATGTCAAATGAGGTGACCAATAAGAGCGTGGTCTCGAGACAGCCAGGCATTTCAAGAGTGGAGGTTGACAATGTTAACAGATAGATCGAGAAGTTGGGCCAACAAATTGAGGAATTAAAGAAGCGAGGAGAGATTGTATCACATAATAGAAACTCACCATTCTCCAATAGGATATTGACGGAGGTCGTGGATAGTGTTTTCAGGTTTCTCTACCTGTTTAAGTATGATGGAACTAAAGATTCTTGCAAGCATATGACTGCATTTGAATTAGTGATGAATTTGTATGGCCAAACAGATTCGATTAAAACTAAACTATTCGTGACCACCTTGAAAGGAAAGGCTCAAGAGTGGTTTACAAACTTGGCCAGTGGGTTGATCGACTCATTTGAGCAACTGGTGTAAAAGATTTCTTTTCATTTTACTAGTAAGAGAAAAGCGAAGAGGTCGGCAACTTACCTATTTACTATACGCAAAAGGGAAGAGGAGATGTTGAAAATCTTTATGGGAAGATTCAATAACGAAATATTGGAGGTTCAAGACCTCAGAATCGATATGATGGTTAGTATACTTATCCATGGCCTTAAGAAGGGACGCTTTGCATCCGCGTTAGCTCGAGATTCACCAGAAGGGGTAGAACAACTGATGGAATTGGCTCAGAAGTACATCAATGAGGAGGAGATCAACGCTATAAAAGATAACGTATGGTCAAGGGAGCAAGGTCGCATTAAATGAGGAGAGAGATCGAAGGAAAGATAGTACCGATCTGAGAAAGATTGAGAAAAAATGGTATCGTACCAAACTAGATACCTTAAATACACTCTTTTAAGTACTACAAGGGAGAGGGCGATGATGATGGTAGAAAGGGATGGACTCTTCCAATGGCTAGGTATGACTAGAGATACTCTTTCAAAAAGATTTTCTAACAAAAATTGCAGATTCCACAAGGATAAGGGCCATGATACGGAGGAGTGTTATCAATTGAAGGACGAGATCGAGAGGTTGATACGATAGGGATACTTCAAAGACTTAATAGTTGAAAGGAAGAACGAAACAGAAAATAATCAAAAAAGGGGACAAGGATTAGGTAGCGAAGTCGAGATAGAACCAAGAAAAACGACTTGGAAAGGGAAGGAGCTTGGGATAACGCACTTACAAAAAGGGTCATCCATACCATATCAGGAGAACCCACAGGTGAAGACTCTTCTAGAGCTCGCAAAAGATATGCGTGTAGTTATAGGTATAACCAAAGAGAGCATATATTATACGTAGAGCAACAAGAAGATATTGTGTTTGGTGATAGAGACGTGAGCTCGGGATCGGGGGAGCAAAACGATCCCATGGTGATTAAAATGGATATTGCTAGCTACTAGGTACACAAAGTGTTGATTGATAATGGTAGTTCTGTTGATATTATATTTACTAACGTTCCAAGGAAGATGGATTTGAGAGAGCTGAAGTTAAAACCCGTGAGAACTCCTCTAATCAGATATGGGAGGAGCGAAGTCATGCCGGAAGGTCTGATTAATCTCCCAGTATCTATTGGAGAAGAGCCTAGAAGGAAGATATGTATAATTCAATTTTTGTGGTCGATAGCCCCTTCGCGTACAATGTGGTACTCGGACGACCGGGGTTGAATATGTTCAGAGCAGTAGTTTTAACCTATTATTTGAAGATGAAATTTCCCACCAAGTCTAGGGTGGAAGAGGTCAGGTGCGATCGGAGAGCAACTCGGCAATGCTATAACTTGGCAATAAAACAGGTTGATCTTGGAAAGAGAGAAAAAAAGGAAGGAGGAACAGGGACAATGCGAGGAAGTGAAGAAAGGAAGAAGTGAGAGAATGGACCTGGCGGAGGAATACAAGGAGATCGAGCTCGTAGTTGGAAAATTCAACAAAATGACCAGAATTGGATCGCGAATGACGCCTGAGCTGGAGATCATAACCATTGATTTCTTAAAGAGGAATAATGACATGTTCACATGGAGTCCATCTGACTTCAAGGGTATTAACCCTGAGGTCATAGTGCATCGACTTAATGTAGATCCTCAAAGCAGAAGAAAAGGGTCTTGTTTTGGAGATTCAGTACATAGTGCATCGAAAGGAATAAGATTATTGAAGAAGAGGTGAATAAGTCGTTGCAGGTTAGTTTTGTTTCGGAGATTCAGTACACAACTTGGTTGTCAAACATCGTGATCATGCCTAACGCCTTTGAAAAATAGCGCATGTGTATAGAATTTATGGATTTAAACAAGGCAAACCCTAAAAATCCCTACCCTCTACCTCGGATAGATCTGCTAGTAGATTCCACGACAAGATGCACATTATTTAGCATAATGGATGCTAAACAAGGTTACCATTAGATCTTCATGTCTAAGGAAGATAAGGAGAAAACTGCCTTTGTAACTGAAAAGGGAGTTTATTGTTATAACGTTATACCTTTTGGTCTTAAAATGCAGGGGCAACCTATCAAAGACTGGTGAACAAAATGTTCAAAGATCTTATTGGGAGTACGATGGAGGTCTACATGGACGATATGTTGGTGAAAAGCAAGCTCGAAAGTGATCACCTGAAGCATTTGGAAAGTCCCTTCGCAATCATGCAATCATATGGTATGAAGCTCAACACTTCCAAATGCACGTTCGACGGGCGAGGTGGCAATTTTCCTGGGTATATGGTTAGTGAGAAGGGAATAGAGGCCAACCCTGAAAAGATTAAGATTATTGTACAGTTGGGGTCACCCAAGTCGGTAAAAGATGTTCAGAAACTCACAGGAAAGATAGCTGCCCTAAATCACTTCATAGCCAGGTCAGTAGATCATAACCTTCCTTTCTTTAAGGTTTTAAGAAAGGTGAAAGATTTTGAATGGACTAAGGAATATGAGAAGGCTTTACAAGAGTAAAAAACATATTTAGTGACCCCACCCTTGCTTGTTAATCCTCTGCCTGGGGAGAGATTGTATATTTATTTGGCAGTTTTAAAGAACGTTGTAAGCTCAATACTGGTACGTGGCGAGAAGGGGGCGCAAAACTTAGTATATTATGTTAGTAGGATATTGCAGGGAGTTGAGAAGAAATACATACAAATTGAGAAACTGGCTCTCTCCTTAGTGATAACAGCTCGAAAACTGCAATCCTACTTTCAGTCACACCCTATAGTCGTATTTACCAACCATCCATTAAAGCAAATAATGCCAATGCCTGTTCTATCAGGAAGGATAGTCAAATGGGCAGTAGAGTTGGGTGAGTTTGATATCGAATTCCAGACTCAAAATGCGATCAAAGCCCAAGTGTTCGCGGATTTTATCGTGGAGCTCGTGGAAGAACCGCAGGAGGAGGAAGAAAGATGGTTGCTACATGTGGATAGGTCTTCAAATGCGAACAATGGAGGAGCAGGAATATTCTTAAAAGAACCCAAACGTGTTGAGATCGAGATCATGATGAGGTTGTCCTTCCCATTAACAAATAACGAGACCGAATATGAAGCCCTCATTCAAGGATTGCAAACAACATGTGGGGGGTGAAACAGCTAGATGTGTACACAAATTCTCAGTTGGTCGCAATGCAAGTAAAAAAATCCTATGAGACCAGAGAATGGTCAATGACGCAATATTTGAAGAAAGTTAAGGAAATGATGGAGAATTTTGATAAGTGTTTGATATATCAGATTCCAAGGGACGACAATGCGACGGGAGATGCTCTATCTAAATTCAAAGCCATGGTATCAAGAGTAAAAGAAAGGAAGATTGTTGTGGTGATTAAGGAAACCCCGATAATAGAGGAGAATGTGATCAACATGGTTGAAGAAATGAGATCGTGGAAGACACCCCTTCTGCAATATTTGAAAAATCGGATCCTGCCAGACAACCCCACTGCAGCAAGACAAGACAAACAGATTCACATTGTTGGGAGAAGAATTGTATAAGAGGACTCCTAAAAGAATACTACTCAAATGCTTGGATGATGAAAGGGCTCAGTATGTGATGAAGAAAATACATGAAGGGAGTTGTGGAAACCAACTTAGGGGGATGATCTTTGGAGCAAAAGATCTTGAGGCAGGGTTATTTTTTGCCCACTATGGTCGAAGATGAAAAAGAAGTTCACTAAAAGTGCGAGATATTTTGTCAAAAATTTGCAGGACTGTTGCACGCGCCAGCGACCCCACTTGAAACTATCAAGATCGTGTGTCCTTTTGATCAGTAGGGAATTGATATTGTAGGACCATTTCCTCAAGCAGCAGCACAAAAAATGTTCTTGATCGTGGCCGTAGAATACTTCTCAAATGGGTAGAGGCAAAAGCACTGGCGAAGATCTCTGAGGAAGAGATAATAAGTTTTATTTGAAAAAATGTTATTTGCAGGTTCGACATACCTAGAGTGCTAATCTTGGACAATGAAGCACAATTCTAAGGGCAGAAGATCATGGCTAGGTGTGAGGAGCTCAAAATTCAACAAAACTTCACTATGGTCGAGAACCCCTAAGCGAATGGACAGGTCGAGGTCATGAACAAGATCTTACTTCAGCATTTAAAAACTAGACTAGAAGGGTAAAAAGGATCTTGATTTGAAGAATTGCCAGGAGTGTTATGGGCTTATAGAATCACTCCAAGGATCGCAACAGGAGAAACCTCATTCTGTCTGGTTTATGGAACTGAAACGATCATACCAGCGGAGATAGGGGAAGAAACATTAAGAGTAAGCCGGTATGATCCACAAGAAAATGCACAAGGGAGATCTTTCTACCTCAGCGTCATCGAAGAAAATAGGGATAACGCGTATGCAAAAATTTTGCGATACAAGAGTCTCATGACGAAGGGTTACAATAGTGTTAATATATCTATGGCCCATGACCCAAACATGTATTGGTAGGCCCATATGCTCGACCCATTTGTACCTCGGCCCACTCGGATGGCCCTCGCCCGACCCAGTGCTTGACCCACTAACCCGACCCAGGTTCTTACACTTATAACCTATCTATCCCTAAACCTAATCAGTCTTCTTCTCCCCCCTTCTTTAGCGCCGCTGCCAAAACCTCTCTCTCTCTCTCGACTATGGAAACGATCTCTTTCCATGTCCACCACCGATAATGGTGGTGGCTTTCCTTAGCCAACTCAATGGCTTAAGGAAAGCCACCCCTTAAACCCGTTGCCTAAACGGCTCTCGGATTCCCCTTTATATTTGTGTTAACCCACTTGCAAGTGGCGTGAGAGAGAAAAACCGAGCAACTTCTGTGATATCTTCTTTGTGTTTGATAAAAGTTCTGAGTGAACTCAGTGAGCGTGTGTGCCGGTTTCTGTTGGGTTCGGACTTTGTGGTTCAATCACTCTTAGTGAGGAGCAACCGTGGGCCGAAGGTTTCTGTGGGTGCGGTGCCTGGTGACCGTGTCCCTTTTCTGACTGAATCTGGCTTGTTCCTGAGCCACCTTCAAATATTACGGTTTTATTCTTCTATTCCATTATCCTTGTGTAATTTATTTACTATTATAATCTGGTCTGTAAGCTTAAAGGAGTTGAGTACCCCATATCTCGTGTAATAGTTGGTTAGGCATTATTGTTATTAAAGTTTACCACCGTGGGTTTCGTACCTTACAATGGTATCAGAGCACTGTTTTGATCCTCTCCGCGCCGTGGTGGTGGTAACTCGCTTAAACCCCTCATCTATTTACTGCATTTTTAAATTTTCAGCACTACATACCTTGTTCGATAACTGAGGTGCTTATCCCCCTAACTACCCTCCTGGCCGGACCCCTGAGGTCGTCGGGTATCTGGACTGGGCGTTAAGCTGGAAAGGCCTTGGTCCTGTTTTTATCTCATTCTCTCTGTGATTTTTTGAGATTTACTGCGATAACTGCTATATCTCGTTCTCGTCATTTTTCGGATTTAGTATCTTGATCTATGATTTGAAATCGTGATCTATGATCATTATCTTGACCTGTGATAATCTGAGTTTTTTGTTGACACTATTGACTGTCTGATATCGTGATTGGCTGATTAGTTTTTATCAATTCTGATATATACTGATCTTGTGTGATTTTTCCTAATTTTGTGATCACTGTTTTCTAAAGCTTTTACTTAAAATCAAAACCTCTGTTTTTCTTAAAAACCGTGACCTCTACTTCAAATTACTTTCAAAATGGCCGGATATAGTTTACAACCCTTTGACGGGAAAAGTGATTTTTCTATTTGGCAACAAAAATGAAAGGCATTTTAATCCAACAAAAAGTGTTTAAAGCGATTGAAGGAAAATACACTGAAAATGTTTCCGAAGAAAAACAATTGGAAAATGATGAGTTTGCCTACTCATCCATTATTTTAAACCTTTCAGATAATGTTCTTAGAAAAGTGGGAAAACAAAAAACCTCTAAAGAACTTTGGAGAAAATTGGAGGATTTATATACTGAAACATCTTTGTCCAGTAAGCTTTTTCTCTTAGAAAAGTTTTTCTGTTATAAATTGGATCTTTCCAAAAACATTGATGAAAACCTTGATGATTTTACCAAGTTGATACAAGACATCAAACTTACTGGTGATGAAAACATTGATGATTACACTCCTATTGTGCTCTTGAATGCAATTCCTGAATCTTATTCTAACGTGAAAGCTGCTATTAAGTATGGTAGAGATAGCATCAACCTAGATACTGTGGTTAATGGTCTTAAGAGCAAAGAAATGGACCTAAAAATTGCTAGACCTAGTCAGAATAATCAGTAGGCCTAATTTCAGGAACAATGGCTTTAAAAACAGAGGTAGAAGTCACAGCAGGGGTAAAAGTAGAAATGGCAGTAGTAAATCCAGAACTAGGGATGATAAAACCAAGGAAAGACGTTGTTATAACTGTGGCATTAAAGGTCATTACATCAAAGACTGCAGAAAGCCCAAACGTGACAATAGGGATAGAAACTTTGATGATCAGGAAAAGGTGAATAATGTTTCTGATGAAAACGGTGAAGTCTTTATGGTTTATGAAGCAAATTCTGTGCATTCTGTAAACAAATCTGAATGGCTTATTGACTCTGGTTGTACTTTTCATATGAGCCCTGTCAAAGAAGTTTTCTCAAACTTTCGTTATGAAAAGTCTGGTTTTGTTTCTATGGCAAACGAAAAGAAATGTGAAATTTTGGGTCTTGGTGACGTCTCTTTAAATTTCAAAGAAGGTTATAAGTTAACCCTGAAAAATGTGAGATATGTTCCTGATTTGAGTCACAATTTGATATCTTGTGCTGCCTTAGAAGAGGATGGTTTAGAAGGTAGATGGGGCAAAGGCCTCATGAAAATCATGAAAGGTTCACTTATTGTTTTTAAGGCTGAAAAGAAACGAAACCTTTATTTATGTTCTGTTACCTATGACTCTATGACTGACTCTGTGAATGAATGTGATATGACTACATTATGGCATAAACGACTAGGGCATATAAGTCTAAAAGGTCTTGAATTTCTGAAAAAGGATGGGATTTTGAATGATAAAATAGAAAAATTGGATTTTTGTGATGATTGCGTTTTGGGTAAACACCATAAAGTGCATTTTCCAACGTTATCTCATTCACCTCCTTCCATGTCCTCATGCATCTTAGATTACGTACATGCTGATGTTTGGGGTCCATCTAGTGTTCCTACGCATGGGGGTAACCGTTATTTCTTGTCCATCATTGATAATTACTCTAGGAAGGTGTTTTTTTTTCTTATGAAACACAAGTCCGAAGCTTTTGAGAAATTTGCAAAATGGAAAGTTCTTGTGGAAAATCAAAGTGGAAAGAAACTGAAAACCCTTCAGACTGATAATGGCCTTGAATTCTGCAATAAAGAATTTTCAAGTCTCTGTGACAAATTTGGTATAAAAAGGCATAAAACAAACCCCTATACCCCCCAACAGAACGGTGTGGCTGAACGTATGAATCGAACCTTGCTTGATAAAGTTAGATGCATGCTTATTAGTTCTGGATTGCCTAAGTTTTTTTGGGGTGAAGCTATACTTATTGTTATTCATTTGATAAACTTGTCTCCATCTGTGCCATTATCTGGTAAAACCCCTGATGTTGTGTGGAATGGTAGAAAATCTGATATCTCTTACCTGCGCATTTTTGGATGTTCTGCGTTTGTTCACCAAAACATAGACAAACTAGAACCTAGGTCTGTTAAGTGTGTATTTATTGGTTATCTTGAGGGGACAAAAGGGTATAGACTTTAGGTTCGCAGTCAACCGGGTTTTAAAGTACTTATAAGTAAGGATGTCACTTTTAACGAGAATGAGTTTCCTTGCCTTGATAAAACTCAACTTAGAGAAAAAGAACCTACTCTCAATAAGGTGGAGAATCACTTAGGGGATAACCAAGAGGGGGAAGGGAATAATGAAAATATAGCTGAACAAATGACCGAAAATGAGGATGTAACCACTGATAATGAGACCACAACTACTGAAAACCCCCTAAATGACTACCAACTCACTAGAGATCGAGTTAGAAGAGAAACTAGGATCCCTACCAAACTCAGAGATTTCGACACTGCTTTGAACATTGAACTGTCTGAACCCACAAATGTCGAGGAAGCTATGAAATCAGAAAAATGGCTTAGTGCCATGAAAGAAGAGATGAGCTCATTAAAACAGAACAATACATGGACATTAGTTCCTAGGCCCAAGAACTCCTCCGTAGTTGATTGCAAATGGCTTTTTAAGATTAAACAAGAAAACCCCATTAAGTATAAAGCTAGATTGGTAGCAAAAGGGTTTACTCAAAAAGAAGGCATAGATTATAATGAGATATTTTCTCCCGTTGTGAAGTACACCACTGTTCGTATTATTCTTGCACTCACTGCACACTACAATTGGAATCTGAAACAAATGGATGTTAAGACTGCGTTCTTACACGGTGATTTAGATGAGCATATTTACATGAATCAACCTGTTGGCTTTATTGACAAAATCAAATCTGATTATGTGTGCCTTCTCAATAAATCTCTGTATGGCTTAAAGCAGTCCCCTAGACAATGGAACAAGAAATTTGATTCCTTCATGCTTTCACTAGATTTTAAAAAGAGCCATTATGATCATTGTCTATACTTCAAGCATGTTGATAGTACTCCTATTTTTCTTGTTCTATATGTGGATGACATGCTCATTGCTAGTCCTAGCCTGCATCTCATAAATAATTTGCAAATTGATTTACACAAAACTTTTGAAATGAAAGACTTAGGTGATGCAAAACGGATCCTTGGCATGAACATTGTTAGACATAAGTCCTTTATCCTGCTAAACCAAAAGTCATATATCCTATCCATTTTAAAAAGGTTTTCGATGGAAAAATCCAAGCCAACTTCTGTGCCTCTTGCTGCCCACTTTCAACTTAGTAAAAATCAGAGCCCTCATACTGATATTGAAAAAGCTAAAATGGAAAAAGTTCCTTATTCTAATGTGATAGGATCCATCATGTTTCTCATGGTTTGTACGAGACCTGACATTGCATATGCTATTAGTTACTTAAGTAGATACATGTCAAATCCCGGCTCTCCTCATTGGGAGGCCCTAAAATGGCTTTTGAAATATCTGCATGGCTCTGAAAACATAGGCATACGTTTTTCAAAAAGGAGTGAAAACACTCAACTTGTTGGTTTTGTTGATTCTAATTATGCCAATGATC
Source organism: Sesamum indicum (assembly GCF_000512975.1). NCBI lineage: Eukaryota > Viridiplantae > Streptophyta > Magnoliopsida > Lamiales > Pedaliaceae > Sesamum > Sesamum indicum. The sequence goes on along the minus strand of NC_026148.1, from coordinate 4,675,834 downwards.
GGGATAGCAGAAAATCCACCACTTCTTATATCTTTACATTTTGTGGTTCCTGCATAAGTTGGAAATCCCAACTGCAACATAGTGTTGCTCTCTCTACTACAGAGGCAGAATACATTGCTACAACGGAAGCATTCAAAGAGGCTATATGGTTAGATGGTCTCATAAAGCTACAACGGAAGCATTCAAAGAGGCTATATGGTTAGATGGTCTCATAAAGGAAATTGGCTTCTCCAATAAAAAAACTCACGGTATACTCTGATAGCCAATCCTCAATACAGTTGTGTAAGAATCCCGTGTTTCATGATCGGACGAAGCACATAGATGTGAGGTATCACTTTATTCGAGATATCGTCAGTAAAGAGGTAATAAAATTGGAGAAAATTAAAACCAAGGACAATCCTGCAGATATGGGTACCAAAAGTCTTCCTCTTGAAACATTTCATACATGTCTGAAAATACTGCATTTATTCCCTGACTAACATGAACTTCCGAGTCATTTTGCTACAGGTACATCCACGGAGAACTTCCTATGGCAATGATGAAACAAACAGATTCAGCATTATAACTCCATGACCACTTCCCTTTATTGGGTCTTGGTCCAAGGTGGAGATTGTTAATATATCTATGGCCCATGACCCTTGGTCCAAGGTGGAGATTGTTAATATATCTATGGCCCATGACCCAAATATGTATTGGTAGGCCCATATGCTCGACCCACTTGTACCTCGGCCCACTCGGATGGCCCTCGCCCGACCCGGTGCTTGACCCACTAACCAGACCCAGGTTCTTACACTTATAACCTATCTATCCCTAAACCTAATCAGTCTTCTTCTCCCCCCTTCTTTAGCGCCGCTGCCAAAACCTCTCTCTCTCTCTCGACTATGGAAACGATCTCTTTCCATGTCCACCACCGATAATGGTGGTGGCTTTCCTTAGCCAACTCAATGGCTAAAGGAAAGCCACCCCTTAAACCCGCTGCCTCAACGACTCTCGGATTCCCCTTTATATTTGTGTTAACCCACTTGCAAGTGGCGTGAGAGAGAAAAACCGAGCAACTTCTGTGATATCTTCTTTGTGTTTGATAAAAGTTCTGAGTGAACTCAGTGAGCGTGTGTGCCGGTTTCTGTTGGGTTCGGACTTTGTGATTCGATCACTCTTAGTGAGGAGCAACCGTGGGCTGAAGGTTTCTGTGGGTGCGGTGCCTGGTGACCGTGTCCCTTTTCTGACTGAATCTGGCTTGTTCCTGAGCCACCTTCAAATATTACGGTTTTATTCTTCTATTCCGTTATCCTTGTGTAATTTGTTTACTATTATAATCTGGTCTGTAAGCTTAAAGGAGTTGAGTACTCCATATCTCGTGTAATAGTTGGTTAGGCATTATTGTTGTTAAAGTTTACCATCGTGGGTTTCGTACCTTACAAATAGAAACATGAAGCCCAGGAGTTTTCAAGTTGGCGACCCCGTCCTAAGAAAGGTCGAGTTATCCAAACACGTGGGTAAGCTTGATCCAACTTGGGAATGTCCACATAAGGTCGTGGAGGTAAAGAGAAAGGGGATTTATGCCCTCTAAGATATGGAAGGAAATGACCTACCCAGACCATGGAATATCCACAACTTGAAAAAATTCTATGCATAAGGCAGGAGGCAGGCTATGGGGTCCGAAAAAGACAAAGAGCGGAGCTTCATGACCTGAAAAATGTCTACTAAGTTGGCATAATTTTGCGACCCAAAAATGTGATTTCAACAAGATGTCTAAAAATGACTTCTAAATTCTAGACGACATATCTTCCCAACTGCTCTTTATAAATAAACCTGAGAAATGTTATTCTTTACTTAAATAAATTTTCCTGCTTGCAAGGGGTTTTACCTTATATATGATTATGCATTGTGATCTGGAAAAGATCATATTATGCATTGTGATTTGAAAAAAATCATCCTTAACAAAGGTATTACTGAGATCTGAAAAAGATCATTTTTATCAAAGGTATTCTAACGATCTGAGAGAGATCAAGGAATTCTCACGATCTGAAAAAGACCATTCCTATCTAAGATATTATTACGATCTGAAATAGATTATTTTTATCAAAAATATTATTACAATCTAAGAAAGACCATCTCTATTTAAGATATTATTACGATCTGAGAAAGGTCATTTTTTATTCAACTAATGATATGAGAAAGATCATCCTTGTTCAAGACATTATCGCGATCTACGAAGGATCATCACTATTGTCCAAGACATCAGTGAGAACTAAAGGGAGATCCATTTACAGAATTTAAAAAGAGCGAGTGTAACGCAAAATATCATTTTTCTAATGGGTGATCCATGTACAAAAGTGGCCTATTGGGAGTTTGTCAAAGCCATTTACAAAAAATGGGATCGGACACACATCTACTTGGACAAAATGTTACAAAGAGGAGGCCTATGTGATCAAAGAATTTAAGCACTCATGGGGCAATCTAATCTTGCTCGGCCTCCTGGTCCATCTCTTCGAGCAGGCAAGCAATTTTGTCCTCAACTACAGGAGCTTCCAACTCAACAGGGTAGGGTTCCAAGTTGCCATCTAGAGTAGGGTTGAGTTGGGCATGGTCGAACCCTTCAACAAAGCCGTTAAGTTTCTGAATCTAGGCCTGGCACTTCTCAAAGCCCATTATCATGAAATCCGCGGCATTAATCTCAACAATATCATTGAAAGTAGGAGCCTTCATGAAATCCTGAACCCCTGTAGACGAGCTTGGCAAATGCATCCTTGTACTCATCGATTGGAGGTAGGTTAGGTGACCTTCGTCTATCCCAACCTCGCGACCAACCGCGAGACCCTCCTGCTTGCCCGCTTCGAAGGCCATTCGACAATCTGTTTCAGTTGCAGACATGTTCTCTTGAAATTTTTGAGTGAGATATGTCAATTGTTGCTCCAACTGGGATCGCAGGGCAGCCTGCTCGTTATTCTGGCTTTGAGATCGAAGAACTTACTACTCAAGCTCAGCAATTTGGGCATCACCTTGCACTTTTTTATGACGTCTCATCGAGCATTGCAATGAAAGATTGTGGCCGAAGGCGATAGTCTGCAAAATAGCTAAGTGTTAGATAAATAAAGAAGATGTGAATCAAGTGTAAAAAGGTCTAAATTTACCTGCTCCATATTGTTGGCAAAATGTTCCCCCATTCGAGTATGTGAGGTTTGAGCCAGGACCACTTGATCATGTTCCAAACATGAGGCCCTACATAACTCCCAAGAGTCCTGGCCCGCTCTTGTTCGTAGAACGCTGCTGGAGGTGGAGATCGCTCAGTTGGGGATAAACTTATCCCTTTACATCTCTACCACCCTACTGTTGGGAGATCCCAATGCCTCCCTGGCCTGCCACCAAACCTTCTCTTGAGTCCGTAGCTTGTCGTAGTTTAGCCTCATTAGCTCGATCAGCTGCCTCAAAAGCTTCTAGCCTCTTCTGTCGGCTCAATTTAGAGGAACGGGAGCTCTTACTTTGGGTTTTGCTCCTGCTCCTGCTTTGGCCCTTCCCCTTTTTCCTTTTTAGTTGTTGCTAGGACCAGCAGGGGCCTCCACAATCTCCTCCTAGGTATCAAGTGACTGCTCCTCAGGGGCTTCAATGAGGGAGATGGCAGCTCGAGCATTGGGGACATTCCCACTGGTGACCTGAGTGTCAAAGGGAGTAGCGGCTGACCCTGAAGCATCATGCGATTACTCTCAGGAGTAGTGGGTCGAGCGCGAGCTAATTTGTGGTGGACAGCAGGAGGAAGAGTACCTTTCTTGGCCCTCACCTTGTTTACAATCCGAGCCAACATGATTTCAGATTTGCAAAATAAAAGATCGACTAAGTATAAACATGAAAATTGGAGGTCGAATACAAGTTAGGACAAAGAAGGGTAGTCATCTAAAGAACCCATAACAAGAAGGAGTGCTGGAGAGAGGCCTGAAAGCTTCAGAACCTTCTCTAACAAAAGATGTTTGGTTTGATACCAATACAGGGTAATGTAATTTATGAGGTCGTTGTCTAGCCCCTCCCCATATGTTTTGAGCTCTGGCTGCATCGAGCATAAATCTAACCTAACAAGAATATTATTGACAGTGCAAGCTAAAGGGGAATGAAGACCTGCCTCTAAATGAAGAATGGAAATAGAACAGAAACCCTCTGGGGAACAGTGCATCCTATCTAAAGAACGGGGAATCAAAATCTCATAATCATGAGGAATATAATATTTCTTTTTCAGTTGTTGGATGGGGGTTTTGACAGTATTAACGATCCCAGCCCAGGGATCCCTAGTCATTATTTGTTGGTATTTTTGTTGAATTGGAATGTTATCAAAGTCAACCAGTTCCACTGACTAAGCAGTGGTTGGGACCCTTTGACGAGGAGGGGAAAGAGATCGCGAAATGTGTATGGGGGAACCAGGGCCACGTGAAGTATCTACGACCTCCCTAGGGGAAGCCGCAGTCGACCAAGTGTTCATCATCATTATTCGTTTTATAATTTTCAAAACTATCTTCTTAGAATTCATTATCATTAGCAGCAAATTCTTGATAGTTAGCTATATCGTTTATGTCATGTAGAGGTTGAATTTCATTTTCTGTAGCAACTATTGGAACAGTTCGTCTCGCTTTTGTTCTACATATAGTCATCCAGTCAACTTTATCTCTTCTTAAGGATTGCTTATTGTGCTAGGATGAACAGCTTATTTTTTTGGTATAGATGTTTCCGGTGAATATCAACTAAGTGATACTTCGGGTGGACCTTCACTCCTTTAATAGGATCAACCTACCTACAATTGAATAAAAACAACTTGCATAATCTGATATTCAAATTGTATTACTTCCTCTAACCATCCAAAAAAAAAAATAGTATTAGAGTCAAACTTGAGCTTCTCACACAGATGCCACTATTCATAGTAGACTTCTGTTTTCCATGGTTTAAAGTGTGAAAATTGTATCTGTTGATAAAATAGGTTGGCCATGTAAGTACTCGCTGTGATGAACCCGATGCAAGCATCTTTAGAATCGGATCAATAACTTGATTACTGGGATCGGTAACCTTTTATATTTAAAAAAAAAGGTGAACATATTGGGCAATTTCAACCATCATACTTTTATAAGATAGATAAAGATAACTTACATAAGTTTTGAACCATGGAAGAAATTGCATTGCATGCCATCAATGTCAATTGTATCAACATCATACTGCTCATATTGTATTAACACAATATCGCTCATACAAATCTTGCAAAAGAAAAAATACAATCTTCATTCTATGAATTTTTATACACATGGACTCTCCAAAAACTCTCTGTTCTCCCACACACACTATCACACCTCATGAAACACACACTCACACTTCACACGGAGATGATGGCTGCGGCGAGGACGGTACGGTGGCGGCCGATGTTGATAGCGATGGAGATGGTGGTGATCGTCGGGAAGAGGGTGATCCAAGGGCTATAGAAGGCGAGATGGATATTGGTGCTCGAGTTAAGGACGAAGGTATCGCGGCTGTTGGCGAGGAGCACGATCCTGACGGGGTCGCTGTTGGAGATTCCTCCTTGGTCGTGGTTGAGGATGGCGACACCAGGGAGGAGACGGATGATAATAGGCTGACTCCCCATGGGCGACCACTAGGGTTTGGTGGTGCAACAATGGAGGTAGGCGACGAGACGCCCAAACAGCTGCGCGCTTGTGACGTCTTCAACATCAACCAATTTCTCCATCTGGCACACAAGGTGATCAATATAGGAGATGAAGATTCCATGGCAGCCTTGGCGAAGTTGAAAACGCAGTGGGAGGAGAGGTTCAGTATTGTGAAATCGATGGCCATGTTTCCGTTCGTGGATGCGCACCCATTGCGTGAGGTTTACGAATGACTTGGTGGCGGCGCCTAGGGCTGCGCCAAAATCCTACTTCATTAACGGTGCACACCAGTATGGATTTCCTCCCAACGACGCGGCGTGAACTGGTGGAGAACGTCGCAACTTCGACGCTTGTCTCGTTCCCGACCGTGACTGAACAGCATGCCACTCTTCAGATCGTGGCACAACAGGTTGTTCCTTCTACCACTGATTTATTCATTGGCAATATCCCGCTAGCTACATACTTTGAGATTCTTGATTCCATTGATAAAATTGCTCATGCGTTCAACAATTTGTCACTGAAAACATTGTCCTATATTCCTCCTACATTGCAAAATGGAGAGGTGATTGTGAGTCCGACGTTGGAGGTTATTCGAGATGGGTCTCGAAGGTGGAAGGCTATAGCCGTGGGATATTTTCTAGGTAAAAGACCATACTTTCACCATTTAAAGGGTTTGTGACATCCATTTGGCCATCTCTCAAGGAATTCACTGCCACCGCGAACAGCTTTTTTCTTCTTCTAATTTAATCGATTGTTGCCATGGAGGAGCTGATTTGGGGGGGGGGAGCTTGGTTGTTCCAAGGACAGCCGATTTTCCTTCAAAAATAGAAATCCGAAATGGTGATGAGGAATCTTAAACATACACAAGTCCCCGTTTAGATTAAACTACAGCATTTACTAGTTGAGTTGTGGACAACGGATGGCCTTAGTACTGTGGCGAGTGGAATTGGCAAGCCACTCTATCCTGATGCAATCACGAGAGCATGCACGAAACTGAATTTCGCTCGTGTATGCGGCATGCTTGATATTAGCTCAAACTCCTGAAACACATCATTGTTGTGTAAGGTAGATGTTGAGTATGAATGGTTACCACCTAAGTGCACTACATGCGTGAGCCTTGATCATCCATCGAAGGAGTGCCCTTCAAATAAACCCTCGAAGCCTACAAAGCCCCCGATCTCGGTTTACATGCCCAACCCCCCACGCCTACACAGCCGACTAAAATGCACAATTCAGGTGGCAAGGAAGAATCGAAGGTATAACGCACGGACGTCCCAACCCCCACAACCCGTACGGATGGAGATGGAGGGGGGAAGGGTAAGGAACTTGTCATTTATAATACATTGATGCACTCACTCTACTTGATGATGACGCAAATAGCAATATACGGGGTCCTAATGACAGCAGCCCTATCAGTGGTGATCCATGTTGAATGTCTCTATATGAAATGTCCGTGGCCTGAACAAATGAGACCATCAGCTAGCTCTGAAAGACCTTGTGGCTGAGTTCAGGTTACAATTCATTGATCTCTTAGAAACTTGTGTCCATGTTAATAATATCACTTGCATTCAGTTAGCGATTTTACCCCACTGGAAGTGGTTTTTGGACCCAACTACAGCTGGTAATCATGTTTGGATTGCATGGGATGATGATATTCTTGGTGTTACTATGCTGGAATTGAGTGCCCAGTTTATTCACTGTCGTGTGTCCATTCAAGCACTGCATGAAACTGTGTTTATTACTATTGTTTATGGGTCTAATGATATTGTTGGGCGTCGAGTCTCGTTGAACTTATTGGCAGGTCAATGTGAGGAGGTTCCATGGCTAGTAGGTGGAGATTTCGATGCTGTGCGGGACCTTAGTAAAGTTTGTAGTCCCACAGGTGATATAAGGCAGGTCATGGAGGAATTTAATGCGTGTATTATGGACACAATGTTACTTCCATTACCCACGAAGGGGAAATGGTATACGTAGCATAACTGTAGCACGGATTCGCGTACTCTATGGAAGACATTGGATCGAGTTTTTATTAATGACACTTGGCTCATGAGGCACCCGACACCATTCACCACTAGTACTGAATGGGGACATTCACCAACAATTGGGAGGTATGTTCAGATTTGATAATTACCTTACGCTTTCACCAGATTTTATTCTCAATGTGCAGAATGTATGGCATCATGACATCGTTGGTGCGCCTATGTATGCGATCATTTGCAAACTCAAGGCATTAAAACTTGTGCTCCAGAAATAAAGGAGGCATAAGGGGGATCTATCCTTAAACGTCAAACTCCCTAAAGGTTTTCTTGAGACGCCACAATCCTTGGTCAGCTTGGATAGACAGAATGATCTTTTCCTCCACTTGGAGCATTGTTGTCGGTTGATGCATGCTAAAGCAGTGAAATATGAACAAATTATGTTACAGGAAAGGGCGAAAATGCAATGGATGAATGGGGGGATCAATGTTCTCGAGTCTTCTTTTGAAAGATCGCCTGGCGACGTACATCTAGGCGCATCCTACAGATAAATGATGAGCATGGGACTACCCACTCAAAGCCAGAGGCGATGATTTCTGAGTTCATCTCCTTCTATCAGACTCTGTTAGGGGGAGAGCGACGTAGGCAAGAGATTTACCTCAGGTATTTGAGACCTTGGGCATGGCATCTTATCAATGAGGAGACTCGTGAACTCCTCCAACCAGTCACTGCGGCGGACGTTAAATAGGCCATTTTTTATATCGGTGAGGATAAAGCCCCTAGTCCAGATAGTTATTCGTCACGATTTATAAAGCAACTTGGCCCATTGTGGGCAATGTAATCACGAAAGCAATTTTGGATTTCTTTACTACGGGAAAATTGCTTAAACAAGTCAATACTACACTCCTGGTGCTTACCCCCAAGGTATATTCTCCTACACTAGTTGCGGATTTTAGACCCATCTCTTATTGTAATGTACTTTATAAAGTTATCACTAAAATCCTAGTGCAGAAATTGAGTAGTGTACTGGATAAATTAATTAGCCCATGTCAAACTGCCTTCATTTCTGGGCGTAGTATTGGAGACAATTGATTATTAGCATAAGCAGCACCTTCCTCCACGTTGTGCCCTCAAGGTGGACATTAGGAAAGCCTACAACACTGTGGAATGGGACTTTCTGTTGACGGTGCTTCAATTGTTTGGATTTCCAGCACCATTCATTCGATAGATTGACGAGTGTGTCACGACCACCTCCTTTTCGGTGGGCATTAATGGTAAACCGAATGGCTTCTTTATGGGATCTCGGGGCTTGAGACAGGGTGACCTTATATCCCCATATTTATTTATTTTGTGATGGAGGTTCTGCATTTGATGCTTATGCAGAGGATTGATCAGGATGGACATTTCACGTTCCATTGGAAATATGAGCCATCTCGCCTCTTCCAACTGGTGTTTGCTGATGATCTTCTTCTGTTCTTCAAGGTTGACTTGGAATCTATTAGTGTGTTTAAGCAGGGGTTGGATCTATTTGCATCCTTGTTAGGACTTCGGGTTTTCTTTTCCGGTCGGCTCATGGGATGAGGGACCAGTTACTTGCAGTGCTTGGATTTCAGGAGGGCCATCTTCCAATGTGGTATTTGGGACTTTCACTCTTGTCCTCTAAACTATTCATCATCGATTGTCAGCCACTGCTATTGAAGATTGATTAGTGCATTAAAAGATGGGAGGTCTAGCCTTGTCTTATGCCGGTCGTATTCAAATCATTAAATCCGTCCTCATGGCATTAAACGTCTATTGGGCTTCCACATTTATCCTTCCTAAAGGGGTTATCCGGGAGATTGAGAAGCGGCTGCGCACATTCCTATGGAAAGGAACAACGAATCAGGAATATGCAAAAGACGCTTGGAGGGATGTTTTTAAACTAATTGAGGAAAGCAATTAGGGATTGCATGATATTGTAACCCTAAATCATGCACTAATGTGCCAAAAGCTATGTGATGTGATATGCTGCAATAGGATATCCATTTGGTTAGAATGGCTGCATAACGGGCGTTTACGGGAAGCGTCCATTTGGATAATTCCCAAACGCAATTTGAGCAGACGGATCTGGTGGCTGACTTGCTAGCTTTCCTTATTTTAGAAGATGTTCGGCAGAGGATACTTAGTGTTACATTACCTCCCTCTGTTAGTTCTTGTGTGCTTTATAGATTATGGCGTATCCCTTGCCTGTTGAGGGAGAAACCACGCTTTGAATATTGTTGTATTGTACGGCTGTACCATTTACTTAATAAAATTTATATTTACCAAAACAAAAATTCTTGCAAAAAAGCCCTACAATTAATAGTACAACACATATTTTAATTTTTGATTTAAATACTATTTTAATTAATAAACATAGATAATAAACTAAAAAATTTTAAATTAAAATGCGTATATATATAGATACACTAGCAAAAATTTTTGTACATACCTTAATGTAAGCTAGCTAAACCTCCAGGTGTGTGACTTGTTGCACCGGCTTGATCACAAACAGTTACATCTTACATAGAAGATCAAACTTACAGTATAGTAAAAGATATGAGAAGTAAAAATAGGTAAAGAAATAGATAACAGAACAAGAATGAATAAGGTTGTAAGTATTCTTTTTTCTGCCTTTTTGCAGCAAATTTTGCCACGACCCTCACATCTGCTGCAAAATTCGAGGTAAAACTGTAATTTCATAAATAATGCATTATATTTGTGTTGTACAAATTTGCAAATTTATCATCAAACTTTGTCACGGGTTCGTGTCTGTGGGCAAAAACAGTTGCAACACTCAACTCCTTAATTTGCAACGGGAAACATACCAAGAAGTTGGTGTCAAAAGTAATTCCTTTTTTCCTTGAAAATTTTGTAACTTGAAGATCGATGCAAAAAGTTTAATTAAATTGCAATGGTTGCTTTCAGATGCAATATTCATTAAAAATTATTAGCAACTTATATAATTTGAAAATCCATTGCAAGCTTAACTACAGACTTTAGTTGTTGCATAAACCATTGCAAATTAGCAACAGATATGTTCTGTGGCAACTTTTGCCGCGATTTTTGCAACGACTTGCAACAAAAGTGGGTCATCCAAAAGTTGACCGATTTTTACAGCGGAATGTCCATTGCAACATTTCATTGCTATTTTGTCACGAAAATCTCAATTTTCGAATTTCATCGCAAAGTCGTGACAAAGTCCATGGCAAAAAAATTTGTTACTATAGCATTATTTTTTTGTATTGATTAATACATTAATATAACTAATAATAGATAGTAATAAATTACGACACTCACATAAAGTGAGACACATACCCACACACGTCTGGTGGAACTCAAACCCATGAATTCGAACTTATTTATGGTACCTCAACCTTAGTCTTAACCATTAGGCTAAGACATTATTAACTTAGACTTCCAAGAAAGTACACAATTAATTTCAATTTAAAAAGAAATAATGAAATTGGCATCTGCAACTGTGGTGCAATTTAGTATATGATATTTTTACTATTGAACTTCACAAATGAATTAATATAAATGAACTTCCAACAATATTCACTTTGATGCACCCGCAAAACTTTAGATGTTAATAGTAAGAACCAAATATGGTGCTTTTGTCAAATTCATACCGAAATCTTAAATGTATTACAAACAAAAAAGTTTTAAAATAGTATGGGAACAAAATCTAATGTAATGAATAAATTAAAAATAAATCAAGAAATACAATGGAGGTTTATTTCTTATTTAGGCTTCAGCTCTGCACTGCCTCGCTTCCATCATTTTTTAAGTGGCCTCAAGATTCATAATCCTATCGCTTTTGTTCATAGAAATGGTGAGAATGCTAAGGCTTTATAGAAATCAGACACGCTTTTGAATTTGAATTATAAAAGAAAAAAAAAATAGAATGGTCTCAACGTTTCATGATTCTTAAATATGGCTAGAAAAATGGCGAAGAGAAAGAGAAAGATATAAAACGGTTGATGTCAAAATGCACTTCTTGAAACAATCAATATGAAACAGTTGAGTGTTTAGATATTCTATTTCAATCTTTAAATTCTCATAGACTTTTAAGGAGATGATGTTATTGATATAAGCACAGTATTAAAAAGACTTGACGTCTGAAAAGATG
>NC_026148.1:4657892-4664062 GCF_000512975.1 Sesamum indicum | reverse complement strand
GAGGAACATCATTGTGAAGACTAGTATTGCCTATTGTCAATAAGAATCCGACATGTTTGTTCTAGCTAGTACTTTGGCCTGTCCTGTTCTATTATGTGAAAAACTATCGTTGTCTTGTCTTGTTTCTTACCACAAATAAAAAAAAGAAAAAATTGGATAAATTTATCTCTTTGTCTACAAAAATAAATTGTTTTATTTTGAAGAAAAACAGGAGGTAAAATGTTATTTTTTTTTTTATAAAAAAATAATTTACTCATTTACAATATTTCAAAAGAGTTATTTGCATTTTTTTCCACTTATAAACTCAAACTTGTTTCCACACAAAGAAGAGGGGAAAAAGATTTTAAAGAAAAAAAAACAATGTCAAAACAGCAAAAGTGACAAATACATACACTAAAAAACACATCACACAGAGCATCCAATTCTTGGAAGTAATAAAACTGGAACACAAAGCTGGTGAACATACAAAGCATAAGATGAACACATGATGAGAGCAAGAACTAAACAAACACTCCATCAACATGATGAAGATGTATTACTCAACAACACCAGGCCCACTAGATTAAAGCATCCATCATTTCTTCAAGAAACCGCCGGCCATCTTCATCAAATCCCCGTATCCACCTTCTGACTGCGATGAACCCTCTGTCTTCTCGTCCGACGCCTTGTTCAAGAAACCTTCTGCCATCTTAATGTAATCCCCTGCCCCCCCACCGGAAGGCTTTTCAGAATCACCAACGGGGGCAGGGGCGTCTGTGGTGATAGGTTTATGCTCGCCAGAATCAGGGACGGGAGCGTCGACGGTGGTAGTTTTGTTGTCAGTGGAATCCGGGACGGGGGCTGGGGCAGGAGCGGCGGTTGTGGAAGTATTGTACTGGCGGAGATAGTTCTCGGCCTGGTCAACGTACTTGCCGACTCCCTTGGTCTCATCTAGCTTGCCGTACTGAGAGGCGGCGTCGAGGAGGTCAGCGGTGGCGCCGGCGACTTTAGCCTTGTCGTACTTGTCGGGTTCATTGTGGAACTGGGCTTGGGCAGCATCAGCCACCACCTTGGCGCTGGCAAAGAGATCGGGTTTCTGATCGGAGTTGTCGGGCTTGGATTCACCTTTGGCTAAGCTTGATAAGAAATCCATGTTGAGAGGAAATGAAAATCTTGGAAGAAATGAACACCGATCAGTGATGCTGTGGTGGAGAAATGGAAGGAGTAGTGGTGGATAATAAATAGTAACGTGCCGTGGCTATTAAGGACTTGTTTGGGAGGGTGGGGGCCCGGCAAGCACTTCATGATACACAAGATCATGTTTCGACCCCGGAACAATTCAATGATTCGGACACACAATTTTTTCTATAAAAAGTTTCATATGTGAACATTGAGTATGTGAATGTATATTGGGTACGTGAATGTAAAAAAAATTATACTAGTACGAATGGACACTTTTTTTTAGATGTAATTTATCTCCTGTGATATTGAAAATAAATACATTACCTCCTTATAAAAAAAATAGTAATTTACCCCCTATACCTTTTTTAAATGAAGCAATTTACCTCCTTGTACAAGGAGGTAAATTGCTTTATTTTAAAAATCATAGGGTGGTAAATTGTTGTATTTTAAAAATAAAGAAAAGTAAATCGCTATTTATTTTTTTAGAAAGAGGTATTTATTTTTTCATAAGGAGGTATTTACTCATTTGCAATATCATAAAAGGATTTACTTACATTTCTCACCTTTTTTTTTGTGACAGAAGATTGAAAATAAATAAAACTAAAACTATACGATTTGCAAATTACAGAAGATTTGATTAAATTCTTTTAGTAGATATATACTCTTGGGATTTTTTTTTTATTTTTTGGTGGTGTTGTGAAGGTGTGATTGAGAATGAGACAAGGCCACGTTTGGGACGCGATCAAGACTCGTTATGGGGGGGGCCGGCGTGTGGTGTGGATATTTTAATAAGGAAAGCGATAGTTGCTGTTAACTACTAACGGCTGCAAGAAGTCCCAAACAGGTCCCAACAACTTTCAACATTCATCATTATGAGTGTCGGCAAAGATAATTATTGATATGGGGTCCAAATTGTGGACTACAATATGCCAACTCATATATTTATTTTATTTTTAAATTATATGATATCTCTTATTAATACTTTAAAGGAAATTATATCAATACCTTTTGAAATTATGCTTTACTAGTTGTTGTTGTACGCGATTCTCACTAGCATATAAAAAATTATAGCATACGATGAAAAAAAATAAAAAAAGACACAAAAACATCGTGGGTTATGAAAAAGAAAGAAATATTTGAGAGAAAAAAAATGAAATGTGGAGTAAAGTAGGAAAAAAGAAATTATAATTGTGCGTTTATTAAAAGTATAGAAGGTTGTATAATGAATATCAAGAATATTTATTTAACGTTTTGTTGTTGAACAAAAGATATACTAACAATTATAAATATAATTTTAAAAGGCGTACTTGTACTTTGTAAATGACAAGAATATTTGTATTATTAAACATAATCTCAGGGATGGTTATTCCGTAGATAGTTGAATGGGGACAGTACGTTGCATTATATATGGGACATTTGGTTGTCGACTGAAATAAGGACGAAAAATATCTAAAATAAATTTTGATTTTTTTTTAATTTGTAATAAGAAAATCGATGGTAGATATAAATTTTTATTTAGTTTTTTATTAAATATCAAGAAGTTCAATTAATTTTGATTAATGGGGAAACCTATTTGTTAGATGGAAGCAAACCATAGGAAATCTACGTATAATCTCACGAAACCTCAACGAAGGGGGTGTAATTATCCGTTTTATTTTTTTATAAAATTACATGTACACTCTTAAAGGAGTGTTGGTGTAGTGTGCATTTTGTAATTCTTTGGATAAAATATATAATCTACATAAAATTAATACCACCCTAAGTTGATTAAAATAGAAACAAAATATTAAAAATACTATGATGATTTTATTTTATTTTTTTAATAAAGTGGGTGAATCATCTATGGTATTATTTTCAACTCCAAATTTATTTATTATAAATAATTTTATTTTATTCTTTTGGATTGCAAGTCTTGATTTAATATACATCAACATAGGTGCCACGTTAAATGTGAACAGTGTTTAAAAAAAAACAAAAAAAACATAGGTGCCACGTTATAGAATTCATGTGATCTTCAGTCGCTTTCATCGATTGCTGACTATAGTCCAACAATTATTATTAAAGTAGACTACAATACAACTTTTTGTATCGACGCGTGCAAAGTCGACAATCAATTGCTATCCACAAAAACTCTCCCTTTATCCCCATACATTCATCATACTTCAGATTTTCTTCTTTACATAAAGGGACACAGATATTTCATTCCAAAAATTAAGAAAAATAAAAAATTAGGATAAATTACAAGAGGCTCTTGTGAAATTTGTTTTAATTACAAATAACCCACATTGTTTGAAAAATTAAAAATATCAAATATACCCTATAATGAGCTGTCGCAAAGGGTAATTGATAGGGTGTTTGTAATTTTATAAGGGTATTTGTAATTTTTCAAAAGATGAGAAGGTATTTGTAATTATGATAAATTTTAAGGGAGCCAGTTGTAATTTATCCAAAAAGTTAAACAAGAGAAATTGATCAGCTAACTTGAAGTCAGACACCTCTCTCTCTCTCTCTCTCTCTCACAACAATCTAAATTATGAACATGAAAACAATAATATTATGATAATAAACAGAACTACAAGATAACTAAGAGGCAAAAGCTCCATTCAAACAAGAAAATGAAGGTCAAGCACAAAGCGAAGAAGCTAACCTACAGAAATCTGTCGAAATTTCCATTCCCTTTACGTACATCTGTCGTAAGGTGCATACCTGATCACTTACTGTGTCGGGATATCGCCAAACTGACACTTGCGTGTGATGCGCCTTTCCCCTCCTGAACGCTTTACGTGTGATCTTGATGCCGGTGGTAGCTCAAGATCGATACTCATGTAAAGTCTGGTTCGTTAAAGCAAAGTATTTGAAGTTGTGGCATTGTCTAACAGCCCTTCACTTGTTAACTCTTTGCATCTGCATGAAATTGGGATGAAAGTGGAGCAAGTTTTATGTTTTGTGTGAGTGTCAGTTCGGATACCTGCAAATTCAAGGAGATGACTAAATTCTGCTTGTTTGGTTGACTTTACCTAATCAAAGTAGTAGAATCGGAACTCTTATTCTACACCGGCCTTCTTCTTCAACATTGCAATAAAATTCTCCCTATCTTCCGGAGACATGGCTTCAGCCGAGCAATCCCCAACACCCCACTCAGCTCCCCTAATGCAGTATTTGTCAAGAATTTCTTGCCGGTTCCTGGAGAATAGCACCATAATTCGAGCACAATCAGCTCCTTGAACACAAATCTTGATTGTTTTCTATTCAATTTGCCTAACAAGGCCATTATAAAGAGAAAGATGAGGAGGTGAAGAAGGTTTACTTGTCCTTGTTTAACTTAGTTTTCTCTAGCAACTTTTTCAGGAGGGGAGACTCTTTGAACCTTGCATCATTTTCCGCATATCTTTTTTGATTTTCCTCTGAAATGGCCAAGATATCATGTAAGTGACGTAACTTCAAGCGCAAACCGACATAGTTTGTTTGAAATGTTATTGAAACATACCGTTGAATCGATTGAGAAAATCGACCTGAGGCAATTGAGGACCGGGAACTGATTCTATCCCAGAGAAGCCCGAAAGAAAACCAGCATGAGCTGCAAGCTAGATATTTCATTAACTTCTGGCTCCTATGCCAGGATGATTACAAGAAACATGAGAAGAAAAATAAAAAAAAATCACATCTCCGCTACACTAATCTATAACAAAAGTGGAAACGAAGTTATCAGTCATCTCATCGACTTATGAGAATAACAGCAAAAAAGGGTCAAGGAGCAACACACACTTGCTCGTAGATGCTAAGAACTTCAAGAAAGTATCTTCACCAAGTAAAATATCTACTACGTACTATCTTCCACTTGTTATGGCTGATCCCATCATCCCAGTGTTTCATTTAGCTAATAACCGATGTTCATCACTAATTCAAAATTCCTGTATTACACTAACGACAATTCTTTTGCCATGTTTTGTTTATCATTTGTCTGTGAACTCAAATATATCCAGATGAAAGGTTTGGACATCAGCAATCTCTTTCAAAATTTCAGCATTTGATGAATTATAGAATAGCCTAATCTGAAGAATGTTAAATATATTAAATGATTTTTCTCTTTTACACAACATGACATCAGAGCTAAACCAAACCGAAAATTCATGACTTTCACGTCGTGAGTACCTATTTATTTATGAAAAAAGAGCTTCACGTACTAAATTTCAGAACGAGAATATCGGCTGCACGGCGGAGCTTGTTAAAAAAATTACATATTAAATAATCCCCGTCCTATAACAGTTTAAACTTTTAGACAGGTAATTTAACAAACAACATTAGAATCTAAATGTCCACTCAAAAATTTTCTAGCTTCAGGGGTCCCATGATAACTCCAAATTCCCCATTCTTAGCTTTACAGAATAGCAAAACTCGATCAGAATTCCTTAAAACTTCCAAACCAAACTCGAGAAAAACAATTTGCAACTCCAATTCCACATCCAAATCCAGTATCAAAATCTCAAAAATGCATAGATATGAATCTCTCTTACTTCATACAACTCAACATACTCAATATTGACCCATATACTTAAATTCATGAACAGGCCAAGATATCAAGAAAATCACCTGGATTAGTCCATAAAACAATAGCCACAGCGGCAGCTACGGGAATCACAGATTTCTGAGACATTGTCCGCATAAGGGCCGGCGAGCGCGCACATTCTTGCCTATTTTTTGTGGGTTTTGAGTGCTCTGTTTTCCTCTTGAACGACAAAATTGGAAGGAACTTTTCCTGTAAAGGCTGAGAAGGGATTGCGAATCTGTTTGAGGAAATGCGTGATGGCTTAGTAAGAGAAGCATTGAGCAAAGAGGAAACCATATCGGTTGTTGGTGGGAGAGGGGTGTGTTTGGGAGAAGTGATAAGAAAACTAACGGTCATCAATGTGTTTTTGTGGGGGGAATTAATGCGAAAATATTGGCAAAAGAGTAGTCTTGAGTGAAACTATGCACAATATATAGTCAATAATGAATGACCAAATCAAGTA
>NC_026148.1:4606690-4657882 GCF_000512975.1 Sesamum indicum | reverse complement strand
TATTATTCCTATATTTTAGAAAAATTGCTAAATTATTGTGTTAATTAAGTATGATGCGTGCGATTTTAGTACGGGTACAAAGTTCTTGGATCTTGATATTGGATTTGGGCTAATTGAGTTAAAGCTCTTGAGAAAAATGACTACAAAACAAAGAGTTAGCACTCCGATACTTAAGTTAATCTCGGATTTAAGAATAGATAAATATAAAGACAAATTATAACGAGAAATCGTGAAAGAAATGAGAATTTCGTATGCAAGAGCATGAATTAGAATAGTAGAGTAGCATCAAGAGAGGTTCTCAAGCATGGAAGGGGAGCTGTCTATTGAAGGGTACTCCCCCTATTTATAGAGAGGGAATCCCTCTATGCTAGGAGTTTCGGTGAGGCGCATGCCCAGCGAGGAAGGCGGGATTCAGGAGGGGATAAGGTTCCACGTTATCCGTTCCTTAAGCGGCAAGTTTTCGGATGAAGGGGGACTCTTTCTTCGTGCAGACTCCTACCTGGTGGGAAGCCCTCTTAGCTTAAAAGTCCAACCCCTTGAGGGCACCTTCCTCCATTCGGGCTAGCCTTGGAAAGATGCAGCATGCCTTCGTATTGGGCCTCCTTCTCCGGTCACGCTTGCAAGCTTCATCCTTGGACGAATTCTGGGGTGGGGGGCTCCTCCTTGGGCCGAGCCTGGTCATTTTCAGGGGCCCGTCCTCATCATGGATTAGTGGACTTCACTTGGCTTTAAATCTCTTCATGGGCCAAATGAGAGAAGGATGTTTTCAACCTCCTTCCTTTGCCAATCTGTTTTTTGCGAGGCACCCGCCAAAGCCGCCCGCTTGTCTACTTTTTAGGGGGTACCTGCCAAGGCCACTGGCCTGTCTCCTTTCTAGGGGACACCAGCCAAGGTCGCCCGCTTGTCTGCTTTTCTAGGGGGCACCTGCTAAGACCGTTTATCAAGTGTTTTTGGGCCTCTTGTGACTTGGGTCTCCTAGGATGTTACGGGCCTCTTGTTTCTTTCTTCTTTTTGGATCGTTTGGGCCTCTTTGGTCTAACCTATTTTTAGGCACATCAAAATAGTAAAAAAAATCCCATGTAGTTATAAACCCTACAACAAAAATTCTCTCTGTCAAAGAATTGGAGAGTTGTTTATACGCGTTGAACATGCGAATGGGATAAATTTTTTTATGTATTTTCAGCCCTTATCCTCTTTGAATAAACAAAATTGCCCTTATCAATATTATTTTTAGTTAATTCTTTATATTTTTCATATTTTGTTGAGAAAAAGTATGACAAATACTTTAAAAATATTATTCGTCAATAATCATATATAAAAAATATTATTACATCAAATTAAATTACTATACATATTTTATGTGACACTCCTCCATAATCACATTCAATTACCTTAACAAACTCATATTTTTCCCGATAAGATAACTAATATAATCAACATTTGATATACACCTTAAGCGAATTAAGTACTTCATCAAAATCTTGGTATTACATTCTTTAATATAACATGTGAAAAAATGAGAAACGTGAAGTATCTAGCTATTATAAAATTTAAGATACCGATTGAATCACAATTTAATATTCTCGTGTCCGTATAATTAGAGCTCCCAACTCACAATGGCACTGTTGACCTACCTATAAGACTGACAATTGGCTTACAATCTAGTTAAATGGGTCATTTCATTCTACCTCCTGAAAAAGTACATGGCATGTAATGAGTTGCCAACTCAATAAGTATAGCTAATTATTTTATATATATACATAATACATGCGCAGCAAGTAAAGTATAATACAATCGCACGAACCAATAAATACACATCATATATTAACAACGAATATAAGAAGTAACACACATATCCACTATCATATATCAGTCCCGACATCACATATGACATTATCGTTTATTTTCTAAGGGCCCTACATACCCAAGCTGGAGTACATCATTCAATGATTTTGCCGGTTATCAACATCTCAATCAGTATCGGATAGTATATAGCACAGGATACCCGTCAAATGTAATATCCTCACACTACTCCAGTGCATAGCAATATCAACACAGGATATCATAATGAACATGGCATCCCCACACCACCCCAGCATGTGACTATCAGCGCAGGATATCCTCCGCTACTGAAATAGCCCAGTACCCTTCGCACCATGGGTACCTAGCTTTATATCTTTTTTTCATATCATATATCACGTCATCAATCACATTGTCATGACAGCCACAGCTCGTTATCAATTAAATCGTCATAAACTATTGAATATGCCCCTGGTTAGGTAAACTATCTTTTCATCTCAATTCACAATATTTCTACCAATATTTTAATCATTAAATTTCATCGAACAATTAATTTTGTCATGGGTAGGTCATTGCCCAACTCGTTCAACAATTAAATATAATATAACACAATGATCAATCAATCTTTACTTTACGCATAATTGCAAATAACACATAACGTCAACTTCATAGAATAACAACGCAATCCAACAAATAACCAACAATTAATGATCAAGTATATAATACAAGTATGTATATATTCATATATATCCATTTTTCTTACACCACAACCTCATATAAGCATATAACGATAACTCCACAAAACTACAAGACAACGCAAATAAATAAACAACAATTCACGATCAAACATATAACATAAATATATAATATTATATATACCCATATATATAAAACCAATTAACTCTACTTACCTCAAATGCCAAATGGTTACTGTAATACAAAGGGTTGCTCAATCTTCTACTTTCTCGTAACGTCCTATAATACATATAATCAACATATAGCAAATATCATAAATTCTAAATAAAATGTTAAATTATATCGGTATGTTATTCCCAAATCTTTTAAAAGTTTTCTTTTATATCAAATTTTAATTCTCCGTCCATTTTTTGTAAATAACTAAACTTTCTAAACTGCTTAGCTATATATTTAATTTATCAACTAACTCATAGCAATTCATTTTGTCAAACCCCACACATCTTTATAACTATCGTTCTTAATAATATTTCTAAATTAGATTATTATAAAAATCTCGCATTCCTTTTTCGATAATCATATACATTTTTAAAATATAATATACTAATATTTCTTAAATATAATTTTTTTTTCATACTTCTATTAATTTTCTATCATTTCTCGCTACTATATAACATAATTAAACATTCATATATATAATTAAGTATTTGGTTAATACGCCCGATGGAATTGAGTAAATTAATTACAGTAATGATTAAATCTAACAAATCAAGTAATTTAATTAATCAATTCTAATATTTTTATATCAAATATGATATTTGATTTTGACACCAATTTAAATAGCCAAACCCATAAAGTATTTCAATTAAATAGTACATCGATAAGTATAAACTATATTTAACAATTAAATTAGTTAAATATTATAATTATATAAATTAAAACCCAAAATTTCCATACCTCTGTTCTCCACAATGTATGTTTCTTTTTATAAATTTGTGTGTGTGATTTTATGTGTGTTGTGTGTGAATTAAGATGTGGGGGTAATTATTTAAAAAAATGCAGGAAAAAAAAATTAGAAAAGTGAAGTAAATTGAAAAAATTTAGAAAAGTAAGTAGCACCGCGGTTGCTGACCAGGGTGCCACAATTTTCAATTAAAAAAAAGAAAGAATTTGCTATGTCACCGTGGTAACTTACCGCGGTGACATAGATTTTTTTTAAAAAAAGAAATTAACAGCCACCGCAGTGAGCAACTGCGGTGGCAATGATATTTTAAAAAAAAAAACATTTAATCAGCCACCACAGTAACTGACCGCGGTGGCAGTTATTTAAAGAAAAAAATAGAGAATGAGCCACCGCGGTGGCACATTTTTGTCGTTCACATTTTCAGCCTCTAACACCGCGCTAAGAAAATGCGGTGACAATCAACTTTTCTTTTTCAATATCTGACACCGCGCTATCTTAGCACGATGACAATCAATTTTTCTGCATTATCGTTTGTGACACCGCGATTGCTTAGTACGGTTTTTTTAGCTATATAAATCAGACGCTATTCTCACATTCATACACACTGAAAAATCGAGAGAAGCAGCTTCAAAAAATTCAACATTCAGTTTCTTATCCCTTACACTCTCAAAATCAGCCTTCGAAAAATTCATACACCACCGTACCTCACAATTCTTCTCAAATTTCTTCACTTTTTATTTGAAAATTTACAATTAAAAAGGCGTATAGTAAGTTATTTATTAAATTTTAGTGTTATTTGTTCCTTTTAAATATCTTATTATATTGTGAAAAAAAATTATATTGATGTGTATTTTATTTTGTTCTAAAGATATGGCGGAGCAAAACACCGTTGATATTGTTATATATTTTGGAGGTCAACAAATCAATTCGAATGGTTCTGTAAGTTATGATCGCCCTTCACTCGGATTCATGCAAATTTCTCGTAGTACTACATTTGCTGAGTTAGAGTTAATTTTGTATGAAGAAATTGGTATGGATAGGAATAATTTTAAATTGCATATATTCTTTAAATACATAACATTTAAGTTTGGCGAAAGGAATGAGATGTTGCTGGCAATTAAGAAGGATCGTGATATGCAATTTTTTTTTTAAATTTGATGAATGAATATGTGTCGATTGATATTTTTGTCGAAGTGGAGAAAGTTCTGCAAAATGTTGTACCAGATGACTCAACTGTTGATGATTGGGGAACGTATATGTCTATGATAACCTAAGATTTGCCGAGCTTACCAGTAGTAACTCAAGAAATGGGGCGGTTTGGTATTAATGAAGATTATGCAGGTCCATCATCGTATGCAGGCCCATCATCATATGAAGGTCCATCGTCGTATGCAGGCCCATCATCATATGTAGGGACAAATACATATTCAGGTTTATCGGATTATGCATGTCCATCGGATTATGCGGGTTCATCTGAATACAATGATGAAGATGCCGAGTTTGAAGCTGATAGTTTGTTGAACAATGAGCAAGCTGACTCAAAACCAGATGAGGTCGAAGTAGAAGACTAGATTGACCAGAATAATGACGATGATGGTGATGTAAGTATACCTGTTATGATGGATGTTCTTGGTGAGAATGCATAGTATTTTGATTTGAACATGCCTGTCGTGCCTAACAGAATGAACCTATATCCGGTCATTCTATTTTTCAGCACAACACATCCAGAAGTCCCTGCTAACTCGATTGATATCCCTACTGATAGGTGGGGTAATTTTTATGACTCAAATACTGGAGAGCTCGCCAACGGAATGGTGTTTAAAAGTAAGGACTATTTAAAAGCAAGTGTACAAGATTACTCGGTCTGATTTGCAAGACGAGATTACCGAATGGTGGAGAGCAACAAAACATTATGGAAAGTCGCCTACAAATATGATGCACAGACCGGGTGTTGTTGGATGCTAAAAGCCATATTCAAATCAAACATGGGATTATTTAAAGTTACCAGGTATGTCGGACCACATACATGTCTGATGAATGAGATTTCTATTGACCACGGTAACTTAGGAAATAGTATGATCGCAACACATTTGCTGGGTATGGTTTGAGAAGACCCATCTTGAGATATAAAACATGTCCAGCAGATTGTGAAAGATAAATTTGATTTTGAAGTTCCATATCATAAGGCTTGGTTTGCTTTGAAAGCCGCTAGAGAACAAGTATACAGCATTTGGGAGAGTTCTGTTTAGAAGTTGCCCAAATATATGGCGAACATTGCAAAAACGAAATCCTGGGGCCGTTGTGGAGTGGCTGCATTTGGAAACAGACAGCCCGGGGCGGTACATGTTAAATTATGTTTTTTGGGCTTTTAGGCCATGCATTGAGGGATATCGCTATTGCCGTGAAGTTATAAGCGTAGACAGAACACATTTGTACACGAAGTACAAGCATAAAATGCTGGTAGCAGTAACTTTAGATGCAAATCAGCAGGTGCTTGCGTTATGGCGTTAGTTCTTCCGAATGCTTTCCAAATATTTGTTGCCGTCAGAGGATGATCGAGTTTATTTGATTTCAGACAGGCATGCTGGTCTGATCAATGCTATAAATTATGTACCCGCATTCAAATTTCCTCAAAAAGTACATCGATTTTGTTTACGACATGTCTGTTCGAATTTTAACACCAAATTCAAGAACATCCAGTTGAAGGATATGTGCTGGAGAGCAGGGGCAGAAGACAGTCCTCGAAAATTTGATATAATAATGGAAGAGATCAAATCATTGAACGAGGAAGCATATGATTGGCTTGGGAGAATTGACAAGGCTCAATGGACGTTGGCACATGATGGTGGTTGGAGAACAGGTATTCTAACTACAAACATGTCTGAGTGCATAAATAGAGTATTAAAAGGTGCGAGACGCTTACCAATTATGGCTATTGTGCAAATAACGTTATCCCGCTCAGTGCAGTATTTCTTGCAGCGCTCTACACGGTGTAATCGTATGATCAATGCAAATAGACAATGGGCTGATTTTGCGTTCAAGTTGTTCGAAGCCCGACAGGCTGAGGCAGTACGTCACATTGTTCAGAAATTTGACTATAACCAACAATCTGCCTCTGTGCTAACATTGAGCTTGACTGGGCAGGGCTCCTGTACTTATGTCGTTAAATTGAAGCATCATATGTGTTCTTGTGGCAAGTGGGGTACAAATCGAATTCTATGTTCACATGCCATTCAGGCATGTCGGCATTTTCGGGTTAATGCGTCAAATTTTATTCCTCACTATTACAGTGTACAATCATACAAGAAGACATATCAAGGGAGGTTTGAGCCTGTATACGGTGAAGAATATTGGGATCCAGTGGATTTTGAACTTGTGCACAATCCCACAGTGCGAGCTCGTCGAGGCCCGAGTAGACAAGTATCTACTAGAATACCGAACGAAATGGATAGACCACAAGTACGTGCTCGCCAACAATATCAGGCTCATCAAGCTCGGGAATGATTCTATCTTGATATATACACGGTTTTTTCATATATATGGTGAAATGCAACTTTGTAATTGCAAATCTTAGAAAATTTTTATAGACATTTCAATTTTTAATTTATAATTTGGTCCCTCACACATAAATTTAAAAAATATAACCGTACGGATTATCATCAAATAACCAAAAATTACAAGAATTATCATTAAATAATTATTCAATGAATTTATCTAAAATGATAATCCAGATTCAATTAATTAAAATGAATTCAATGATAACCATACGGATTGCAAATGATACTTTGCAATTAATTATTAACATTAAATAATTATTATCATTAAATAAACATACTTTGTAATTGCAAATGATAAAATGGGAACTAAAATGAACTTATCTAATAATTAAACAACCTTTTTGCAAAATATACAAAAATAATATTTCTGTATTTAATAATAATTATATAACTATAAAAAATTATATATTTCTTAAAATTTCTGTAAACTTTTTATAAATAATGGAAAACCTTAAAATTATGTTATATTTTTTATTAAATTTAATA
Organism: Sesamum indicum; assembly: GCF_000512975.1. Classification (NCBI taxonomy): domain Eukaryota; kingdom Viridiplantae; phylum Streptophyta; class Magnoliopsida; order Lamiales; family Pedaliaceae; genus Sesamum; species Sesamum indicum. The sequence continues at coordinate 4,650,382 of NC_026148.1, read as the reverse complement.
TATACACTATATACATAACTTAGTTTTATATATTGAATCTAGGATAAATACATGCTGCTATTATTTTTTTTATACATAACGTATATATATTAAATTTAAATTAAATCTAAATTGCTCTTGTGAAAATTAAATAAAATCACATTAAATAAAATAGAAAGACAAATCATCTCAATTTACATATGCAATATTTTTATACTTTTCGTATGTAATACATAACTCTAATAATGCCCTCAGTGCCACAACGTGGACGTCTTCTGTTTCTTCGAGGAGGATTATCATCTCTTTGGTCACTGGGAATGTTCACATCGGTGTTTTCAAATGGAACCGGTGATGCAACATATTATCTTCGAATTTGCGGGTTAACATTATGTGTAAACGTATCATCAAATGATGGCATGTATGGAGCATATGAAGTGTGAACAGTCAATGGACCTGTTTTCGGGTAAAAGCTCGACAAACCAGCCTCTGTGTAAACAGTAGATGGCCCAGCCTCGGCATGTACACTTGAACGGCCAGCCTCTGTGAATGCGTTGCCACGAGCTGTGTCAACCGGTCTAACTCGAACACTTGGATACCTTGAACTGGAAAAGTTCATAATTTCACGTTCGATCGTACGTGCTCGCGCTCGAGTATCTCTTAATGACTATTGATCATCTCCGAAATTTTCACAGTCTATCACTAGCTACTCCATTCTATTATACTGGTAAGCAAAATCAAATTAGCAGCATAATCGACTGGCTAAAATAAATGAACATTAAAAAATACAAGGTGCTTACCACATATTCCCAATCGCGGGTGTCAGTTGGTCGATAGCCCGGCGTGTTCGTAGACAATGTGTTATGTGAAATCTGAGCCCGAGTAATTTGATGATACCAGTTCATATAGTCAGGAACGGTATCACGACCACCTTCAATAACGGGTCCTTCCACTACCAGTGATTGCACATCATTCCATTTCGCATCATAGTTCGCGTGAAACGTTGCCCAATTCATGTCATGACGTCCCCGCCTGTCTATTGTGTGTAAACGATGTTCACTGATTAATGGGTTTGGGGGGATGTCTTGCACATAGCCAAATTGACGGAGAACCCTCTCTGGGTGATGTATCTCCACCAGCGAATAATTGATCAATGAGCAGCGTATATTCCACGGTTTGCGCATTGCATAAAAGGGCAATGCCCGAAGCTCGAGTGCATTATCATCATACAGATTCCAAATAAACTACAATACCATATAACGCCAATCAATATATTTGGAACGAATGCATCAGAAATACACTAAACGTAAAAAATCAATCGCAACGATATACCTCATTTAATTGCATAAGATCCAACACGTTCCTTATTATACGTAGAGCATTGTGCACCGTATGAGTACGGGATATATGATACAATCACCTAAAATCAAAATTAAGAAAAGTAAGTGAAATCAACATTCTTTATAACTATATAAATAAATAAAAATGTTCATATCGTGCAGCATATGGAGGCTAGGCAGAATGTTGTCAGGGTCCATTATGGTCGGCACTAGAGTATAAGTTTCACTCGAGGGAATAGGTGCAAGTGTTATGATGCGAGACCATGCCCATATCTGTAATAATTGCATGGCACCGCCAATATTAGTTTTCCCTCGTTGTGATGCTGTACATAGCTCCCTGTATAGATAAGCCAATATTGTTGAACCCTAATTTGAGGTATATTCCTCGTGTATATTTTTTATATACCGTAGATATAACAATGACACGGTATTCCCCGTAGCATCAGGGCACAACACCCCACCGAGAATGCACATGGCACATATACGTGCCTCCTGTAATACAGCCTCAAACGGGGCTATCTTCATCACATGTATTTTCTAATAAATATTCATATAACACTGTCAGTTTTATTCTTGACCATCTGAAAGCATCTTCATTTGGCATAAAACCCAACCATTAATGATAATAATTTTGCCACCGCTGAGTGCTATACCTTGTATCTACCCTGGTAATAAGATTACCTTCCACCGGGAGTGCCCAGATGATGGCGATATCCTGCAGTGTTACAGTTGTTTCGCCCATCGAAAAATGAAAAGTATGCGTCTCGGGGCGCCATCTCGCTACTAATGCAGTAAATTAAGTGGGTGTCAATTTCAATATGCTCACACTGCAAAACATCTTCTGACCGATGATTTAATTGCCCATACAAAACACTTGTATCAATAGGGCCAAAATTAGACATACTCACTTCAAATTTTTTTAAAGAGAAAGGTGTAAAAATTGTGCAAGAACAAGAACAAAAACAAAGAAAATTGGCTGAAGATTGGAAATGTTATGAAGAACAAGGAAGAGAAGGAACAGAACAAGAAAAATTTAAAATGTTGTGAAGAACTTGTGAGCAAGAACAAGGATTGCAGCTCACACTTAAATAGTGTGAGCTGTAATTGTCACGAGCCACACTATTAAAGTGTGGCCAAATCAAAGCTGAGCCACCGCACTCTGTAAGCGCGGTGGCTCAACCTGGTTGATTGCTTTTTTTTTTGGGTTTCTGTGAACTGTTTTTGTTTTTTTTTATTATAATAAACTGACCGCGGTGGCACATTAAAAATTTTTTTATAAAAAATCTATGTCACCGTGGTTAATCACCGTGGTGACATGGAGAAATTTTTTTTTTGTTAAATAAAAATTGTGGCACCGCGGTTACTACTTACTTTTCTAAAACTTTTCAAATCACTTCAAATCTCTAATTTTTTTTCCTGCATTTTTTAAATAATTTCTCCGGAATTTTTTAATAATTTCTCCTAAGATGTGTATATATATCAAAAGGGGGTGAGCCGGTGGGGTGGTCCCAAGCCTTTTCACCCTCTTTACATATTTGATTATTTTTTAATTTTATTTAATTTTTATAATAATAATTATTTATATTTTATTTAATTTCGTAATTAATATAATTTGCTCTCAAATATTATAATGTGCTTCAGTTTACTCTATCCAAATTTTATTATATTTCAATTTCAACCTAGTAAAAATATCCTTTTAATAGTTATCACTTGGACAATATATCAAAGGAAACGGGTTTTATGCAATTTACCCTCCTGTGATATTGAAAATAAACAAGTCACTCCCATATAAAAAATAAATAGTAATTTACCCCCTATATTTTAAAAAATAAAAGCAATTTACCTCACTGCCTAAGGAGGCAAATTGCTTCAATTTTAAAAACATAGGAAGGTAAATTACTACATTTTGAAAAATACAGGGGATAAATTGCTATATTATTTTTCATAAAGGGGCCATTTGCCTATATTCCATAACACAGGTAGGTAGATTGTAATTTACTTCAAAGAAAACATGGCATACACTGATAAATACATAATTCATATTTGTAATAATATGCAGTAAACATTTAACATGCCAATCAACCAGCTGATTATCATAACTTTAATCACAACTTACTGCATTCCAAACTAATCATATCACTCAAAGTAAAGATGGCCTAAATAGTTAGACTTATACTTTTATAGATCAATTAAGGTTACACTAATGGATTTGGATTTGAAAAATAATTTGAAGTAAAAATTTCAGATCAACACATATAAAAAAAATAATTAAATTTTAATAAATAAATTATAATTCAAAAGACTTGTAAGGATCTAAATATAATAAATAAATAAACAGTTCTTTCAGGGTCTATTTTAGATCGATGGATTTGGATTTGAAGGAAGTGTTTGGAGAAATAATTTCAAATAACTTACTTTAGAAGAATTTGAAATACATTCATATTCATCGGAACATGATTCAGAATTAGAACAGAAGTATTTGAAATCCTTTAAAATTAGAATTATCCAGACATATTTAAAAAATTTGTTTTTAAGAATTTGAAATTCGTAATTTCAAATCTTTCAATCCAAACGTAACCTTAGGAAAAATAGGGAAGAAAAAAAAAATAAAAAAGAGCAGCCTAATAAGTGATGATAATTGAGAGGCTGTATTTCTAAATTTCTAATCATACAGGGGTGGAAATGAAATAAATGTAAAGATGAAGGGTGATTCTAGCAACACAGCCGAAACTTATTAGAGAAAGACGTCAATGCTTCAAACAATAGAACAGCTAGGGAAAAAAGAAAAAGAAAAAAATTGAAATTCCACCCCCGGCCCGTCGATTTTCTGGCCAACCTTCAGCTTATCGGTTTATTCACATTAAAAATTCCGTTCTCTGTCTAGAATTCAATCCGCTGCTTCCCCAATCTCATATCCCAGGTATTTAGCATTCATTCAATGCCTGATTTTAGTAATTTTAAGGCGTCTGCCTGAATTGTGCTTAATTTTGATCTGAAATGTTTTTTTTTTTTTTTTTTTTTTTTGGTGTGTCTTATGTATAAATTGCGTGTATGTGCTTTGTCCTATTTAGTTTGTTATGTGATGGGGTAAACTTCGAATTGTGATGAATGTTAGTCTGTGTTCTGGCTGGTGTAATGATTCATAAGCTTCTAAAGCTAGTGATTTGCTTTTTTGAGGTTCAATTTAATTGAATATTTCTAAGTAGTTATCTGAAAAGTTTTTCTTTTTTCTTTTTCTTTGGTTGGGGGTGGTGGGGGGGCTGAAAATGCAATTTTTTTATCGGTTGAAACTTAAAGACTTGGTGCAGCTTATTCATGCTTTTTAAAGTAATTGGAGTTAATGTCGAAGTTCTCCTTGCTAGGGATTTTAGTTTCATTTATTTGTAGAACATGTGTTGGCGTTGATGAAATTGAGGTTTCAGCATACTCCATCAGATTTGGTGATAGCTACGATTTGATGTTGGCTGGAGAGTGGAGAGCAAAGGAGCTGAAGATTTGATTTTGAGTGGTAAATATGTACCGGGCTGGGGCTGCAACCACTAATCGAGGCGGTTTGCCAACAGATAGTGGAGATTCCACACTAACACTAGATCAAGTTCCACGTTGGAGTGATTCAGAGCATAGATACTTGTATGAGAATGAAGATCCTTCTTTTCCAAATTTATACTTTCCAGACCCTTTGACATCAGCCTCTGGGGGTGAGACTAGTGGCAATGGCATGATATCAAGGTTCCCTGTGGATCATGAAATTAACTCAAAAATATATCTTTGGAGGGGGGACCCTTGGAATCTTGAGGTGGATGCTGTAGTTAACTCAACAAACGAGGTGAGTAGTTGATTCATTGCAGTGGCAATCAGTTGTAATTGCCATGGTTGTTTTCAACTTGTGAAACTTTAGATGCAGCTCAGCTTTGAAGGTCTGCCACATCCATGCTTTTTTTTTTAAGTTTGATACAACCCATTAAAAGATTATTTACCTACTTGTGTTTGTGAGAACTACTGAGCCAAATTCGCTGGATGTTTATTTATGTCCATCTATATATATATATATATATGTGTGTGTATATATACATATAAGCCATGCGATAATGTTATTGGGCTCGTAAGATAACTGCTGATGAATGTGCTTACTCTAAGCTCACTTATTAGTCATAATACTACTGCATTTTTCTGGCTTATGATACTAATGTACGTCAGTGCTCCTGCATAACCAAAAATTGTTTTCTTTTCTTGGGTATAGATATTGTCGGTTTTTTATTTGATTTCAACAGATTAACATTGGAAATAACCTTGCATGCATCACATATCCCGTCCATGTTTCACTTGTTTTTTTTACATGGAATGTCATCTCAGGATTTGGTTGCAAGTAACAGCCTTTCTTTTTTGCCTCATGCAATTTCTGCTCTCTTATCCGTATCAAATGTGAAAAGTTTCAGTGGGCATGTAGAAGACGTGCCTCTGTGCCACGCAAAAAGGTGCGCTAAGGCGCGCCTTCCCGGTGCCATGACTAAGCCCAGCGCTATTTTCTGAGAATGGCACATGGCGTGCGCCCTTTGGTGCTTTTTATAACTATGGCTGCAAATTCCAGTTTATATCATGGGTGATCCAGTTGACGATGCTTTTTAGTCCTTAAGTTGATTTCTCCTGATTTGGCATAACTAGGTTTTGCATTCTGTTGTTCACGTTTGCTATGGCTGCTTTTCTCTATAATTACATTTTTTCTGGATGACTGACAGAACTTAGATGAAGCGCATAGCAGTCCTGGTTTGCATGCTGCAGCTGGTCCGGGTCTTGCAGAAGAATGTGCAACACTGGTAAGCTATGTTGTCATACTGCCATTTAAGTTGTAAATCAATGTACACTGGCTACCGCTATAATTTTTAGAAGTACTATTGTTAGGATTTTTGTTCGGAAGAAATCTAAGTACGTGTTCTATAAGATTTTAAAAATTCTGTATCTTTGAGAATGTGCTGCTGCTATGCTACTGCTGAGGTTGCCTTGTGTTGCTTGGATCAAGTATGGATGCTGAACTCTGTATGAATCAAAGTACTGGACATTTGCAAATTGACAAATTCTGAAAATTCTGCATCTTGGGAGTGGGTAGTGCTATATTAATGCTGAGGTTGACTTGTGCTGCTTGGATCAAATACGGATACTGAACCTTTGTATGAATCCAAGTAGTGGGCATTTGCAAATTGTCAAATTCTCAAGGTCTTTGGGGGTTGGCCAAGAAGCTTTTTGACATGGGGATGTGTCTAACCCTTCAATCACACTAAATAAACAACAATGGGATTCTTCAAAATGTTTGGTTAAATTTGGTATCAACTCATTGAATTAGCTTTGTGTCAAATTCTGCATTATTTAGAGGCTACATAATGTTGAACATAGCTATGGTGCACAAATGAAAAGTTTAAGGGTAACATAGAAATAGGGAAAAATACTTTTCTTGGTTATGCACAAATCTGTGCTGATGTGGTGATTATGTTTTGCCTTCACAGGGTGGCTGCCGAACAGGGATGGCAAAAGTTACGCATGCATATGACCTGCCGGCAAGGTAATTATATCAATTTTTTCGTTGTTAATGTCTTAAAATTGTATGCCATTGTTTGAAGCATCTTCTATTTGTCAGTAATTTTCGATGGTATCTCATGCAAAATCCTGTATCCTCCCATTTCACTTTTGTGTTAATTTAGGCGTTGATCATCCTGAACACATGTGGAGAATTTTACTAGCAAGTTGTTGACGTTCAGAAATGAAAGGCGCCTAGTTGCATTTTGTCAGGTTTCACCTTATATATTTATGTAATAACTTACCGGTGTGTGTGTAGAATTTAGTAGAGATTGGTGGGACCCAGATATTAGTTATGGCATGAGGAAAACTGGGACATGTACCATATGGCATTGAATTTATCTCTTTAGGAACAGAGTGATCATATATCTCATGAATAATTTTAAGTTGGCGATGGCTCTGTGTTAGTTTATTATTTTTCTTTTTACATTCAACACTTTGGCAAAACTTGAATGGCTTGAGTTGGAAAAAGCTACTTTGCTGTTTATTCCGCAGTTGATTCTAGATTTCTCGTAGTTAAATCACAGTGAAGAATTTCTTGTTATCTACTCTCCAATTACTTGTTCAATGGTGCAGTTTATTGAAATTTGCAGGAGGGTTATACATACTGTTGGTCCCAAGTATGCTGTGAAATATCACACTGCTGCAGAGAATGCTTTGAGTCATTGTTATCGATCTTGCCTTGAACTTCTCGTTGAAAATGGGCTGAGGAGGTGGTTAAATAAAGAGACATTGTTTTCGTATCCCAGTCATTTATTTTTCCTGATGTCATGGATTATATATCTAAATTTCTTAATCAAGACATTTTACAATGTGAATGCAGCATTGCTATGGGCTGTATATATACAGAGACCAAAAATTATCCTCGAGAACCAGCTGCCCATGTGGCAATAAGTAAGAAATTTCCTTCTTCATCTATTTAATAAGTATTATTGCTTTCTTAATTGTCTATATACTTTGTTAAGTCGTTTAACGTTAATAATCCTGAATAATTGTCACGATTTGTTTTTCATGATTTGTGCGTGTTACTCAGAGGTCTTCAGGCCAAATTCACATGTGCATATTTGTTACATCCTGTTTCATTCTCCCCTCCTTGAAATTTGAGTTTGTTTCTTTGGCTAGGAACTGTGAGACGATTTCTTGAGAAACAAAAGGATAAAATAGAAGCAGTCGTATTTTGTACTACAACAGCATCTGACACAGAAATATATAAAAGGTTTGTTTGCTGGAATGACCGATTATAGATCTAGTAACAGATCTGATGCATGTACCTGTCAAAGCAATTGTATTTTTATGCTTGGAATTTCAGTCCATGTGTTGTTCCTCATTGTAGATTGCTTCCGCTTTACTTTCCACGGGATAAACAAGAGGAGGCGATAGCTATTTTGAAACTTCCCGCAGATGTTGGAGATGAAAATGGTGAGACGGTCATAGATGAACGGAAAATTAGAATAAAGCCTTTACCTAATTTGAAGAAGACTGGTTCAAGAATTCATGAAATCTCTACTGATCTTCCAGTCAGTGATATCGGGTTAACAAGACGGTCAGTGACACAGTACTTTCTCCATGCCTTTTTCCTGTATCATTAAGTAGACCATGAAAGTGCAACACAAAGTAGATATAACTTGTTGAGTTGTTTGTCCTTAAATTTGTGTTCATTTAACCTGGTAGTTATCCTGTTTTCAGTGCTCAATCCCTTCTGCTTCTTAAGTTGCAAGATGTTCCACGTACAGCTCTCGCTTTAGTGAATCTGCTTAAGGATCTAGAAAGAAAGATATATAGGATGGGATTACTATAACACTAGATATACATTTTCTTATTCCAATCTCAGTTCCAAATTATACGAATGGGACATACTTCTTGATGTCATTTACATCAAATCCAATTTTTATATTTGTATGTCTCTTGGTAAGTGGTAAGTGGTATTTTTGGATTGATATCTTGTGGCCTCATGAGAATTCGTGTCAATACAACTCAAGTTCCCAATCACTTTAGGATTCATTGGCTCTGGGATTGCATACCTATAATACTATCTAGTAATCTGTATCTTTTAATGCTGCTGATGCAAATGTCTTGCTGATTATGTAACTACCTGTTTTCGAGTCAGTTTTATGCCCGGTAAAGATGCCACACTAAAATGTAACTTCATGGATAACCTTAATGATTTGCTCTTTAAACAGGGACTCCTCATACTTGGATTCATATTTGGATCCTGCTTTTATGTCCTTGATCAAAGATCCAGATCAGAGACGCAGAGAACAGTGGGAGAAAGCTGCTGAGGCACGAAGTGGTTGGAATTTTGCTAAAATGCTTGGATATGGTGACCTTGGGGGTCCTCCTTTATCTGCCGCTGAAGAATATTCCCTTCATTCTAGATATCTTGGCAAAGCAAATTCACTTAACCTGTCTGAAATTGCTGAAATGAAAATAGTGTATGGTTGCTTGCAGAGCATTTCCTTAGCTTCCTTAACATAGAAAGTCTAATTGTGGAAATACTTGCAGATTTTTACACTTGCATTTGGTGCCATCTTTTTTCCAAATGAGCACAGTTTTGTTAAAAACTTACATTTACATGGCAGACAAGATCCTGATTCTTATGATACTCTAGTGCTGATTGCCATAATTCCTTGGTACCCGTTTGCTCTCGGCTTCACCACAAGTTTTAATTGAAGCAAGACTTGACTACTTGACATATGTCTTGCCTGGGCTGAGAATATGATAGATTTTATGTGCAATATCATAGTCTTACCTGTGATTATATTGAAGTGGCTGGACTCAATTTGTACCTGGAATCTGTAAGGCCTGACAGTTGATTTGTTTTCTTTTCTACTTCTGAAAATTTCTTGAAGTCCTGCACCCGTTTTCACCTATAGAATCTGTGTATCTGAAATTTGGTCTCTTTAGTGGGCCTGCATATTTGTTGGTCTAATCTTGATCTGAGTAATTGTTCGGTCTTCTGAGATAATCTCATGTAAGATGGACATTTTACCCTGAAAATCTTATGTAAAAGGTATAGCTCAGAAATGACTAATTAACTGCTTTGAGATAAAAAATTTAATAAAATCTCTCTGTTTCTGTTCCTGTTGCATAAGATGGCAACAGTTCGTTAACTGTATCAACATCCAGATCTTAATTTATATATCTTGTGCCTATATCAGTTACCGAGGTGGGGTTGATAATGAAGGTCGTCCAGTGATGGTGGTGGTTGGAGCACACTTTTTGCTAAGGTGTCTTGATCTAGAGCGGTTTGTGTTGTATGTAGTAAAGGTAAACATTTTTTTTCACATAATTCTTTTGTCACTTCCATGGATTCACTGCTCCTGTGATGTAATCCCTCGTGACCTTGCTGTACCATTCCTTATACCTGTCTTGTTGCAGTTGATAATTTTATTGTTTGTTGTGTTTCAGGAGTTTGAGCCCTTGATACAAAAGCCTTATACCATCGTTTATTTCCACTCCGCAGCATCCTTACAGATGTATGTATCTTGTACTACATCCTTCCTTTTTATCTTGGCATCATTTCTTAATTGCCTGAACTGAATTATTGCATCTTCCATCTGGAATCAGTTATTTTTTATTTCATTTTGTGCAATCAGCGGAAATATTTAATGTAAAATTTCACCTTAACTTTGCTGTCGTTCAACAGAGTTTTTGTTACTGCCTCTTTAAGGTCAAAATACCATGCCCAAGAGTATAGTTATGATTTCATTTTCCACCCTGTTTGAGTTGCCAGGCAACCGGATCTGGGATGGATGAAGAGGTTAGAGCAAATACTTGGTCGAAAGCACCGACATAATCTTCATGTATGAAGATTCTTCCTCTGAGTTTCAACCCCAATTCTGACAGAGGCATTCATTCAGGGCACACTTAATGTTAACCGTTGGCTGCTTTTATGGTGCAGGCAATATACGTCCTCCATCCAACCTTTGGACTAAAGGCTGCGATATTTGGCTTGCAGCTACTTGTGGACAACATGGTATGCCCTACATCCCTTCACAGTAATTCTCAAAAACTATAGGTAAAAAATACCACATATCCTGTCTCTTTCTCTAAAGCTTATGAAATCGCAAACTGATATTCAGGTGTGGAAGAAGGTAGTCTATGTCGATCGTCTTCTACAGCTATTCAGATATGTCCCCCGTGAGCAGTTAACCATCCCAGATTTCGTCTTCCAGTGAGTTTCTCTGCCTCTTCCTGTGTCAATTTCACAAACACAGTTTTTGCACCAGAGAATTCGTCTGGTCTTGAGACGGCCATATTCATTCAAGCTTCAAACTGCATGACAGCCACATGCTCTTTAACCCTGATTTCATTATATGATTCAAAAACCCATTCCTCGAATTTCTTGTCTGATGCAGGCATGATCTGGAAGTAAACGGAGGGAAGGGCGTAATTGTGGATCCTAGAACGAAGTATATCTATCAGCGGCCGTAGATGATGATGTATTGCAGCATCTCCGCTAGTTCAGCTGGGTCACAAAGTAACAAGAAAATTCTCTCAACTCTTTTGGGTTGTCTGTCCTGTGCAGTTCATTTTTTGGTAGAGGTGGTATTTTGTGTATTGGTCTTCATTCATTTAGCATCTTCTGTGTCCTACTTAAGTGTTTGGAGATTGCAGATTGAATAAATCCTAATCCTCTTTGTCTATATTTTTGCTTAGGACACTTAATCTACACACTTTATCTGAATTTTGTACATTTTTAGCATGGGAAAATTCATTCTTCGATTAGTATTTTCCAAAATTTTTAAAATAATTTTTATAAATTAATATGCGTTGTGTATTTATTTTACCGAACCTCATATTTTTTCAATTTTTTATAATTCAATAAGAGTAAAATTTCACCATTTAGAGATTATATAATTATTTTTTATTTTTATGAATATTTATAATTATGATAAATTTAAAATATTTATAAGAACAACATTCCCTCCCTAATCGTGTGATTAGGAACGGCAATGATTGTCAGAAGAAGATGATCTTTTTGGCACTGAGCTTCTTTTTATTCCTTTATATTTACTTTTCTAATATCAATTGAATATACAGATTTTTTTTTAATACATTTCTTAAAAAAATAGAAAAATATTTTTTTAATAATATAAAATATATAACTTATTAAAATAATGATAACAATCAATATCAAGTTCAAGTAATTTTTGACGGGTTCAGATTTTTATAAAAATATCAAAAGAAAAATTATATTCTCATTTAAAATTCAAGTTGACATTTATAATATCTTTTTTTTAAAAAAGAAAAAATCTGCGTAATTTGAATAAGAGAAATTCTATTTTATTTTAGATTTTCTCATAAACATTAAGAAATAATTTTTTTAAAAATATAAAATAAAATTAATAATATGACTTAAAATAATTTTGTGCAGAGCGTTAATATATTGAATTAATCAATATAATAAATAAATATTATTAAATTTTTATATTATGCGAAATATGAAAGATTGCTTTTCAATTATTATTATTATTTTTTTTTTGGTTTTTGGGAAGGGATATTTTGGTGAAATATGCAGAGCCAGAGAGGTGTGGTGAGTCGCAGAGAAGAGAAGAGAAGAGGCACCAAACAGACGAACAAATCGCAGCAGAAAAGCCCATAATCTCACTCGAAATTGCACAAGAGGAATTATATTGGTTTCTTGTGCTGGTGTTTGGAAGTCAGTTTCAACTCCGGCAGGTAAAATTCTGAAGAACGTTCATTGAGAGAAACCCGATGAGCATTGTTTGAAAGCAGTTGAGGAATATCTGTTGTATGCTGAATTATTACAGTTCGGAATGATGTCTTTTTGTGTTTGGTTTTCTGAATACCATATGTGCTTGTGTGTTGTGGGTTTTGTTTCCTTTTGTGTGTTACTACTACGATTCCGGGTTTTGATTCTTGCGAACAATATGTTGAGTTTTGAGTCGTTGATTAATTCTTTGGAGAGTAAGTGGATGGTTGAAGTAATTAATACAAGAGTTACATTCTTCAAGTAGTCCTGTTTGATGTGAGTTTTCTTCACTTATACCAAATTTGGTTGATGGGTTTGAGGTATATGGTTAGATATATAGTCTTCCCAGAAGTCCCCTGAGAAAATCTATGGATTAGTCCTTGATGAAACTCACTATGTTGTTGTAGCTGACTCCTTCTATGTGAATTCTTTTGTGTGATTCTGAGATACTGTGTGATAATGATCGGATTGGTACTTTGGTTTATTGTAGATGGAATACCACTATTTAAGAGACTGAGGAGCAAAAAGCCTTGTTTTGTACTCTGCAAAGGCGTTGAATAGTTGAGGTGGCTCCTACAATGGTGCAAAGTATGTCAATAAACACTTTAGTGACTTCTAGATGCAGTGTTGTTTGTGGATCAAATGATGAATGGAGGAGAAATTTTGGTCAAGTGAAGGAACTCCATATCCTTCCTGGGCGTGGAAGTTTGTGCCTTTGTTCTTACGGTGGAAGAACCACGTCCTTTGGAGCACCATGTGGCATATCTCGGCCTAGAAGTTTGAGAGTTCAAGCTGGATGGCTATTTAAAGGAAGTGATAAGGGATCAGAATTTGATGCAAGCAGTGAGCATAGTGAAAGCGCCAATGAGGATATTCTGATGTTTTTCTTTGAGCTGGACTTGGCAACCCGAGTACAGGTTAGAGATGCTAATTCCAACTCTACAACAGTTTCGGATGGCTTAGAAAAGGAGCTATTTGGCTTATCACTGTGTTTTTATTGCAGTACGCCTTGAATTTGGAGCAGTATGACATTGCCCAGCAACTGAGGAACAAGTTGACTGAGGTTTGATTAAGTAAACTGTTCTCCCTAAGTTCTGATCTTGTTCTTGTGAAGTGCCTTCTGTTATGGCTTTGATGGATTCTTTTTCTTAAATTTTGGGTAATCGTCTATTTTCCATTTGACATCCAGTCTTTTGGGGACATGCAGTCATGTACAATCTACAGGCCCTTTTTTCCTCGTTCTATCTGATAACAATCATTTACAAACAATATTTTTATTTCTCCTATTTACATAAAATTTTTGCTTCTGGAGTTTCTGATAGAATTCTTTGTAGAGCTATTGGTATATGGTTACTTTAGAAGACCAAGTCATGCTTATGTAATGTATTTGTTCAAAGGTCGAATCAGAAGTTATCAGGCTCCGAGAAAACAGAAGGGGATCAGCATCCAAAAGCGAAGCTCAAGATATGGCTATAAGCATCTTACGTCTACGGTAAGTCTCCAGATAATTGTCAAAAGCGCATAGCTTCTCAGTTTGTATTTCTCACTTGTCATTGTCCATTTTATGGTGATCAGTTCAATTTGTTTGGAAACTTAATTGTTGAAGTTCTACCTTTTTCAGCGCAGACCTGCAGAACGCCGTTCAGAGTGAGAATTACAGTTTGGCTGCCGAGCTACGGGATGAAATTTCCAAACTTGAAGCAAAGTCTTTGGCTGCATCAGTAAAAGCGCAAGCATATGAAAATGCCCAATATGCTTTTCGTTTAGGCCAGAAAGTGAAGCATAAGAAATTTGGTAATTTGTTACCTGCTGCTGCCTCCTTTTTATCTGTTTCTGCCTCTTGGTAAATATTGGTTGATATTTTAATGAGTTCAGATTTCAGTGCCTATCACCACAGGGCTCTGATTAAAAAATTAATTTGCTATTCTAGGATATCGAGCTGTTATTTGCGGCATGGACCCAGTGTGTTGTGAGTCAAAGACATGGATGGATCGTGCAAATGTAGAAAAATTGACTCGTGGTCCTGATCAACCCTTTTATCAGGTTTAGCCAGATTGAATATGCATCTTTTCTCAACCGGCCAATAGCCTTTGTTATAATGTTGTCATTTTCTTGCACTGGGTTCTTTTTGGGTTGAAATGTTTCATGTTATGCTGATCAGAAAAAAGAAAAAGGTTGCTTCTTTCACCTCACATACGTAGTGTCAGTTTATCCTTGTCCTGCCATTGGCTGATATCTTTGACATTTATGTCATTAACACTAACTAACAAAGTGAAGGGCTTCCTTCATTTCATAAATTCCTACCATCTTCATGATTCTGGCACCCGAGCCATGTCAACCACATTCCAGTTCTCATGTTCATTATCCATTTACGTGAGATTAGCATTAGCATTAATCCGTGAAGAAATAGAGAGTTCTGATACTAACTTTAACCTATTGTTTTACAGGTGTTAGTTGACATGCATGAAGACCCCAACCTCTTAGTGGCATATGGTAAGGATATATACTACTTTGCTGTGATCTTCTATTACATATATTCATTCTTTGCTTCAACCTTAAAAGCATTTTTCCTTGTTAATCCATTGATAGAGTATTATCTACCCGATGCTATTCTCCATTGTGTGATCATGCTCTATTCGTCAATTCATTACTTTCTCGAGCTCCTCTGTCATTTTTTTGGATCCAAAGCATTGGTTTATCTTTCAGCATTTTTTTTTTCCTGCACCCTTCTCCAAAGATTCATTAGCAAATGGAATTTTCTTGCAGTTCCTGAGGAAAATTTACAGGCACCTGACAAACAAGACACGGTTAGTCAATCGCCTTCTTTCGGCCTTTACGGTTGTGTTAGTTACTCTATTATGAGATTCTCATAGTTGGTGGATTGTGATTGACCTTGACAGGATAGGTTTGATCATCCCTATGCTTCCTTCTTGTTTTATGGAATGGATGCTGCCGGAGACTTCATCCCAATCAAACAGCTGCGCGAGAAATATAGCCAACCCCGGCATGAACTTCCCTATGATCCACTTGACGAAGAAGATGGAAAAGATGCGTAATAGTTTGAGGCCTCTATTTCTTCCATGGCGTGTTGGGATGAGGATTTGAAGAGCATAAGATGCATCATGCAATCTTGTTGCATGTTTCTCAGTTTTGCTTACAGAAGTTTGATCCCATTTATTGGATTTTTAGAGTACATGTAATAACTGTCGCTGTGTAGACAAAGTATCTTTTGCTTCTTATTTGATCCTTGGACATGATTCTTGTCCGGATTTGCCTCTTAAAAGGAGCTATATATGATTAGCATATGTATACTGTTCTTCATGTGTATCCAATAGTACACTTATGACTCATTCATCGCTTGTAATAATAAACTCATAACTCGATTATTACATTTCGGTGGAGTCACGTTAACAGGTCTGGTCGGGAGATTCAGTCTTGGCTTAATTTGAATATTCCACAAGAGTCAAGTAGTTGATCATTTCTCCTTTGTCTACCCTTTAACTCTCCAGTTCGGTGCTGCAAGAACGCATGCTATAAAATTCCCGCACAAGTGACCGCAACCAAATCTTCATCTCGTATCCTGCTGCTGCCAAGATTCGACTTCCCTCGGCACTACAACTATATTAAATTTTTTTATGAATAATATGTTTGGTCCCTTAAATTTTTATTTAAAATTACTTTAGTCCCTAAAGTTTATTTTTTGACTTTAACGTCCTTAATCTTTAGTTTTTGCCTCAATTTGGTCTCTCTGACTATGTTCCGGCCTAAATGTGGCCGAATTTTGACTTATATTTTGGCTGGAAAATGGTCAGAAGGATCAAATAAAAATTAATGTTTAAGGATGCTAAAATCAAGAAACAAAGTCAAACTCTAGTCACATTTTTACTGAAAAATGATCAGAAGAATCAAATTGGGACAAAATTTAAGAATGCTAAAATTAATAAATGAACTTAAGAGATTATTTTAAACGAAAATTTAAAGGAGCAAATATAGCATTTACCCCAAATTTTTATATTATGCGAAATACGAAAGATAGCAAATTTTTTATTTTGTGCTTCTTTTTGGGGGATATTTTGGTGAAATATGCAGAGCCAGAGAGGTGTGTGAGTCACACGGAAGAGAAGACGCACCAAACAGATGAACAAATCGCAGCAGAAAAGCCCATAATCTCACTCGAAATTGCACAAGAGGAATTATATTGTTTTCTTGTGCTGCTGTTTGGAAGTCAGTTTCAACTCCGGCAGGTAAAATTCTGAAGAACACTCATTGAGAGAAACCCGATGAGCATTGTTTGCAGTTGAAGGTTCAAAGCAAGGATGACGTTATACATGCCCCTTTTCAAGGCCTGCACGAACGTAAGATCGCTTACCCTCCTGCATGCACATTTAACCGTCACGGGCCTTCAAAAGGATCGTCTTGCATCGACCAAGCTCATTGAGTCATATTCACAAATGGGTTCGGTTCAAACTTCAAGGTTAGTGTTCGACAGGTTTCCGAATCCAGATTCCTTCATGTGGGGTGTGTTGATCAAATGCTATGTGTGGAATGGCCTGTTTCAAGAAGCCATTTCTGTGTATCAAAATATGCTGGAGAGATTAGCAGAGCTGAATAAGTTTGTTTTCCCTTCAGTTTTGAGGGCTTGTTCTGCAATTAATGATCTGAGGCTGGGGAAAAAGGTCCATGCGAGGATTGTGAAATCTGGGTTTGAGTCTGATCCCGTAGTTGAAACCACACTGCTGAGTGTTTATGGTGAAACTGGGCGTTTGCATGATGCTAGGATGATATTTGATGCAATGTCAATGAGAGATGTGGTGTCATGGAGTTCGATAATATCAACTTATGTGCAGAATGGACAGGCAAGTGAAGGACTGGAAATATTTAGGAAGATGGTTATAGAAGGCATGGAAATTGATTCTGTGACCATGCTTAGTGTAGCAGAGGCTTGTGCTGAGTTGGGGTTATGGAGAGTTGGGAAGTCATCTCATGGTTATGTAATGAGAAGGAATGTTGGGAGTGATCATGAAGCATTAAGGAGCTCTCTTGTTGCAATGTATGGAAAATTTGGTGATTTATGTAGTGCAGAAAAGTTGTTCCGTAGTGGTGTTTATCAGAGTGTTACCTCATGGACAACAATGATTTCATCCTACAATCAAAATAGATGCTATTTAGAAGCATTAGGGACGTTCATTGAGATGCTAGGGCTTAATGTGGAAAGTAATAGTGTTACACTGATGAATGTTGTATGTTCTTGTGCTCGATTGGGATGGCTAAAAGAAGGGAAGTCTATTCATGGATATATTATAAGGAATAATGTGGACCTTGATAGTGATTTTTTGAGGCCATCATTGATTGATCTGTATGCTAATAGTGGCCACTTAAGATACAGCCGTCGTGTCTTTGATGCTGCTCAAGAAAAACATATAGTATCCTGGAATATCCTCATCTCAGGTTATGCTAGGGAGCAGATGGTTGAGGAGGCTCTTTCTCTTTTTGTTCAAATGTTGATTGAAGGAATAATGCCAGATTCATTTGCATTGGCGAGTACTCTTTCAGCCTGTGGAATGATTGGGCTTTCAGAATTGGGATGTCAAATACATTGTCTTATTATCAAGACATACCTCCCAAATGAGTTTGTTGAGAATGCCCTCATCGACATGTATTCCAAATGTGGATTTATAAATTCAGCAACTAGAGTATTTCTTGACACCCAACACGGGAGTGTTATAACATGGAACTCTATGATGTGCGGATTTTTTCAAAATGGTTACTCAAAAGAAGCTCTCAGCCTTTTTAATGAAATGTATGCTAAACATCTTGACATGGATGAAGTAACCTTTTTGAGTGTAATTCAAGCTTGCTCAAATCTAGGTTCAATAGATAAGGGAAAATGGATTCACCATAAGTTGATTACTTTTGGTGTAAGGGAAGATATGTATATTGATACAGCTCTAACAAATATGTATGCTCGATGTGGGGACCTTCAGATGGCTCAAAGAGTTTTTGATAACATGACTGAACGAAGTATTGTATCATGGAGTGCCATGATAGGGGGTTATGCAATGCACGGTTATATTGATTATTCAATCTCTCTCTTCAATAGAATGGTAGAATTAGGAGTAAAACCAAATGATGTTACTTTCATGAATATTCTCTCAGCCTGCAGTCATGCTGGATATGTTGAGAAAGGGAAGTTTTACTTTAACTCAATGGTCAGAGATTTTGGCATTATGCCCAACTCTGAGCATTATGCATGTTTGGTTGATTTGCTGAGTCGAGCTGGTGATTTACATGGAGCATTTGAAGTCATAAACTCAATGCCTTTCCCCCCAGATGCTAGCATTTGGGGTGCATTGGTAAATGGGTGTAGAATCCATCAGAGACTGGACTTTCTGAATGGCATTAAAGGGGACCTTGTCAATATGGATGCAGATGATTCTGGATATTACACACTGTTGTCTAATGTATTTGCAGAAGGAGGTAACTGGAATGAGTCTAAAGTGGTAAAATCAAAGATGAGAAGTCTAGCTCTGAAGAAGGTCCATGGCTATAGTATGATCGAGACTGAGTCAAATTCATAGATTTGGAGAAAACATTTTCCCCCGCAATCAAAAGAGCACATTGTATTTAGGCATTACACTTTCAGCGGGCAGAAAGACTTCTCACGAGTTGGTGCCTTCAGCTTGTCTGTACCTAAGGCTAGCCTTCAGTCACCCCAATGTTCAAATGCAATGCCTTTCACTTTGCTGCACTTGGTGCCAAGACAATCCCACTCAATTTTATCAAGATTTTGACTGCTACGTCATTGAATCAGTCTTCAGTTCCCTGAGTTGGCTCCAATAGAATTACCTCTGTTGAAATGGAAGCATGCCTAGTGGAGGTAAAAAAGTTAAATAATGCTTCAGTAGTAACTTCGTGTGCCACATATACCTAATTTTAACAATTATCATTTAAATTTTATACTTTGAGAAGATATTGAGGGGCATGTACTGATCTCACCGACCATTCCCCTGGTTATTTGAATTAGTCATTCGCAATGCTTATACATAATTGAGTTGCATGAATAGCTTTTTATTCTTTTCTGGCTAACTCTTCATAGAGTATTAAATGTGATAATTGGTGATTTATTCCATTTTTCAGGTACAGTCATCCTAATCCTAGCACAAACAGAGCGCCTTGGACAAAAGACGAGGAATTGGCTTCTAATAGTGCCAATGGGAACAGGACCGAATCAAATAAGTTATTGCCCTGAAGTTTTTCCAACACATATCAGTTACATGAAGCAATAAGTCTTTCGTAATGAGACAGTATGAACCTTCACAATCATCATCAATATTCCATGCTGTTTCTTTTGCTATCACATATAAGTGTTTGCACTGCACTTATATCCATCAGACTGATCTGCAATAAGAAATCATTGGAACAGTGTTGTTAAGAAGGAGCTGTATATGTATATAGTTTGAATAGTGCAGCCTGAAGGTGATGAAATACAATTGAAGGAAGCCTCTGAATACGTGAAGCTGTAACTATTGCCGGCTTTGCAGTCTACAAGAGGTGTGATCAACACAATTGCACATTCTGGAGAGGAACGCAGTCTGACTGGATTATTTTTACTTCAATTTGTATGTGCAGATTGCTCTAGTATTATTCTTAGAAGTTTTCTGAAGCTCCTTTATTTTATATTAAAACTATTAAAGTGGATTTTTGAATTAAAAAAAAAAACCATAAAAACCAAAGGGGTTGTAGTAGTGAAGCAAAGAAGGGCTTATTTGATAGAAAATAGATTCTAAGGGGTCCTTTCAGTAATTTTACTAAATACTACTACTCCTTGCTTGTGTAAATCTAATAATATTTGAGTTGAGCCCAAAACAGAGGAAGACAGAAGAGTAACTTGTAAAGGAGTCAGATGGGAGAATAAAGAACTCCAGGAAGAAATTGAAGAGGTAGAAAAATGTTGCAGTGCATATTTCAGACTCCGGGTATGTACGAATCTCGTTATTTTCACTGCCTCTGTGTTATGTGCCCCAGTGGAATTGTTACTGAAGATATGTGTAGTATAATCTGGAAATCTTTTGATTGATGGGTTTTCAAGTGATCAAACTAGGAAGATGAAACCAGAGTGGAAAGGGAATTGCGCTCCGGAATTTCATTATATCTGTATTGCTTTATAATTCAAGAAGTTGTTGATTAAATGAAAATGATTATCTTAGATATCTTGCAAATTTCCATTGCAGCTGCAAACGGGTTTTTGTATTTTCAGTAACGGAAATTAGGAATAGATAGTAGATGTTTTATGGTTCCAGATTTAGTCCTATATCTTAGCTCAGTAAAAAGATAACCTTGAGATATTCGGCTTCTAATGTGGTTGATATTTAGTAGTGCAAAGTCGAAAAAGAAAAGGATGTTTGATGGTTACTAAACTATTGAAGAGAAGAGAGTAAGCAGATGATTTGGTTGCGACTGTGAAATTTCAGGGAGGTGATGCTGGAAAAACAGCTCATGGGTCACCGGGTTGACCGTTCAATATGTACATGGTTCTGGGACCAAATACTTACTCAAGGTGACTCTTTGAAGGTAACCCGCCTAGTATAAATGAAGCATGTTGCAGTCCTGACAATTTGGATTCCGTTATATTTGTGAGTTGTATGGTAAAATCAATAGTGAACCCTTCTTTTTTAATTTTTTTTTTCTTGTGATGTTCTAGCTTGTACCTGTTATTGCTTCACCCACTCACTACCTATTTCAAGTGGTTTGTGAGGGGATCACGTTTTTGGCTTGCACCCAAGTTGAGATGCCACTTTTGATGGCAATTGAGGTGGTATCCTGTCTCCTGGTTCATGCTATTTAATTCAATTAATAACGTTTGTTTCACCGAGAGAGTGATGGATCAATGAATGCCTCTTCCAAAACTTGGAACTGGCATCTTCAAAATTGGTGGACTTTATATTTATCGAGTTGCCACTTTGTGTAGATATTTTGGATTTTGGGCTGATATGTGCTATTGTAGTTGCTCTGATGGGCTGATATGTGCTTCAAAATAAAGAGTTTGATGGACTCTGATAAGACAACGGGACTAGGACTATGATGAAGATGGATAATTTGTCTACAAGAGCAGTGGTTTGTAGGTTCTGAATGAAGCAAGCTTTTGTTCTTACCTTGACTTTTATCTATCTTTATAATTTATTTGACATTCTTCCTAGTACCTCTAGAATCTTTGGCGGATTTTAATTAATTCTGCAGCTTCTGGATAAGATGATAGAGAATGGGTTTCCTCTAACTACTAACCTAACATCCTGAGTGAAATGGTAGCTCCACCAAATCTTGTGAGCAAGGCTTTGAGTGTCGTCACAGGTAACACCTCCAATATGAGCAATACACTGCCGGGTGCAACATCGTCTTGTGTTTTATGGAGAAAAACAGACCTTAAGCATACCAGCAATGAAGTTTATGTCGATCTTGTCAAAGAAATGGATGCCACTATAACAGGTGGTGGATTTTTTATTTCAATAACTCGTCTTCCACTTCTTTCTTTTTTCCATTAGATTCCAGAATTCAACTCCTTTCAAACTCTATACAGCTTTTCAAATTATATTCTGGTGATTTGGATATTCCTGATCACAGTACCTGGTCTTTTTACATGCAAACTTGCTGCATAACTTTATGAGTTTTATGGTTCTATCTGAATCCTCGCATCTTTTTCATTTTTCTGCTGCTCAGAGATGGAACTTTGGTAAATATGAGATATATGGTGGAGTTCAAGTAAATTCTCATCTACAGGTCTCTGTGATCTCACACTGTCATTTGCGAACCCTATTATTAATGATGTGAGGTTTCACCCTTGTGTTAGACTTCGACCATGGGAATCAAACCAAATTCTATCCTTTGTGCCACCTGATGGACAATTCAAGCTTATGAGTTACACGTTTCCAGTGTTTCACTGATACGCTGTCGCGAATGGATCTTCATAGTTTATTTTCATATCAAAAGCAACCTCTACAATTTCCGTGTCAATATTTATCCTCTGTTTTCAGGGTAAAGAAGTTGAAGAATACTCCAATTTATGTGAAGCCACAACTGACCTCTGATTTGGGGACGTGTGTCGTCTAAGTGTGTTAGTTGGAATACGAAATGATCCTGGAAAGGCAATTGACTCTATAACAGTTCAATTCCGACTACCTCCTTGCATTTTGTCATCTGACCTTTCTTCAAATCATGGAGCAGTAAATGTTCTTGCTGACGAGGTACTCAATCTGGTAGTATGTCATGACGGACATGCTAGTATGTGTGTTTCTTTTGAGTTCTGAATAAATATTATATTCTATCATATATGGTTTTTCCTCCAAAGATTGAAATCCTGGGAATGTGCTTAGAATAAATATTCGAAGGCTTCTCTCATTTGAATTTGAAGTACTTTATATCGGGAGTCCATCGTGAACTAATTATATACTCGGACTCATATTCTCCGCTCTTGACAGTGCATTAACCATTTTACAGACCTGCTCGTTGACTATTGGATGAATCCCAAAAGATAAAGCTCCATCAATGTCAGATACCTTGGTGCTTGAAACAGGCATAGAACGGCTTCATGTGTTTCCCACTTTTCAAGTGGCTTTCAGGATTATGGGCGTCGCTCTCTCTGGCTTAAAAATAGATAAACTGGAGTTACTAAATTTACCTTCACGTCCATATGAAGGTTTCTGAGATCTTGCACGAGCAGGTGAATTTCAAGTAAGATCATAACTTTTCGTGCAAAAAGGCGAAACTTATCAAGCGGGATCATGACTTTTTGCCTCAAGTTGGTCTGTCAACTATTGTATCTTTATTGTGGTGCATTCAAACATGAATTTTGCTCTTGTTTAGCATTCTGTGCTTTGGTCCTTTCCTGGAGGTGGACAAGAAATGGATATAGCTTCTTATTCTGAGCAGTTGAAGACAGTGTGAATATGGTTTGGAAATCTCAGAACCAGTTTTCAGATATATGAAATTCTTGGATGAATCAATCTATTGGTTGCCATTTTTATCAAGTGGACGGTGTTTCATGAGTTCAAAACATCGCCCCTCATAGATACTTGTATCAAAAAGACTAGTACTATTCAACAATGGAGAAAGAGGAAAATTATAATCTAGATCATAAACAGACTTGCTAATTTGAACCTCATAATATATAACTTTCCATCATCGGCTACTTTGGATCATTAGGTGGAAAGACTACTTAGACTCCCGCCTGACACCAAGTCTAGTCGACATAAACTCGGTCAAAGACTGCCTTCATAACATGTTTCCCGGCTCCTCTGATGAACCCAACTCAGACCAAGATTTCAGTTTCCCATTAAAGACTCCAACTCCATTTGAGGGTGCAATTTTATACAAATAAACAACAACTTAATGCTCGACATTACACATCCGATTACATCTTCTTGGTTAAAAAGACCAAAATAGTTGCTATTATTTGTTCGATGGGTTAACCAATCCTTGAAATTTGTAAAGGTAATTTCATCTTAGAAAGTTGAACTCCTATTTGGAAGCTATGTATGATTTTGTAAAATATTGATTGATTTCAAATTCTTTTAGTACGTGTTCATTTGAAATCTTTACTCTAAATCCTCCCCTCAAATCAAAATTCCTCCATCAAAACATAGGATTATTGTTAAAATGCTACAAACAGAACAGATATCCCAGTCAAGTAAACTCAATTTCTAAGAGCAAAGGTTCTTGTCCGTCTTGACCGTCTCCCCATCCCCAATGCTTGACCCACTTCAGGCAACTTCTTCGGCCCCGAATGCACTCCAAACCCAGAAAAGGTAGTTCCTACGCTTCTTGGCTCTCCTGGGCCGATACGCATAAAGCCAGAGCCTGCCCAACCCGGTTACAGACATTAGCTGAAGGTGACGAAATACAATTGAAGGAAGCTTCTGAATACGTGAAGCTTTTTAACTATTGCCGGCTTTGCAGTCTACAAGAGGTATGATCAACACAATTGCACATATCGACTGGATTATTTTTACTTCAATTTGTATGTGCAGACACTTGGTATTGCTCTAGTATTATTCTTACAAGTTTTTTGCATCAACTACCTCTAAGTGCATTAACTATGTATAAAATTGTACAATTGATTGACTGGTGCCATATGCATCCGTTGCTCATATGATGAGAGCTTTAAGTAATATGTTTATGATGTTATGCGGTGTATTAGGAAATTGGTAATCTTACAACTACCCAATTTATGAGTATAAAAGTTTAGCTTGCATGGGTGATGCAGAATTTCAGACTGAAGTTGTCTCCATTACCAGTCAAATATTAATTGAAAATGTTAATTTCCGGACATCAATCTATTTGATATTTCTTCATTGTCGAAATTTGAGAAATTGCATATTCCTCTAATGAAATCGTTTATGTAAATTCACAGGTATCTTCAGCCTAGATAAGTGAATAACGGCATGGCAAGAGTCTATTCAAAGAATTCTACAATTTGGTAGTTTATTTATAGGCAAACACAACATGAATAGGGAAAAGAGACAACCTAAATAATCTCTATGTATTTCAGTATCTTGATTAAAGAAATTTGATAGACATTTTTAGATTACAGAGGGAAGGGTAAATCACCAGGATATCTGTTTCATGGTAATTCGCCAGCAGCTTGATTTTTGAAGCTTTAAGTCGACACTACAACTTGTATGACAGATCAACTCCAAGCAACTATGTATCGCTCATCTTTCATTTCATAGAAAGAACCTCAAACCAAAAATGCAATGCAGCCGTCAAGCTGCTTCACATGGATTACTCCTGTGTACGAGCATAAACTATATACTCAGAGAAATGCCAATGTTCCCGGTTAGAAGGAATTGCTGATCCATGCATAATGGTTGATTTTCGGATGCAGAAAGCATAGGATTAACCAAACGATTGTGCCCTCTGAGAACTGATCTCACCAATGTACAGGTCCACCTGACTAGATCCGAGCTGCTTCCTCAGACCCCTTTTCTTCATTAAATCTCTCAGTTCACCAACCTGTCTCCATCTCCCTTTAGAAGCCTGTAAATTAGACAAAAGCATATAGTGTCCTGCATCATCAGGATGAAGTTCGAGCATCTTTCTTACAGCCATATCCCCCAGGTCAAATCTGGAGTGAGTAATGCATCCATGGAGAAAAGCTCCAAAAACAGTACAATCAGGTTGGATTGGCATTTTTTCAATTAACTCCAAGGCTTCTTCTAGGTTTCCAGACCGAGCAAATAAATCTACCATGCATACATAGTGCCTCATGGAGGGATTAAATTCATATGCCTGAGACATTGTCTGAAATAATCTCCAACCCTCTCTAATCATCCCCGTATGGCTATAAGCAGATAATATTGTTGTGAAAACTATATCAGTTGGCTCGACGTTCTCCTTTAGCATGTCGTTGAAAAGTTCAAGGCACTCATTTGAGTTCCCTTGCCTTCCATAACCACCAATCATTGCACTCCAGGTAACCATGTTCTTCTCAGTCATCTCATCAAAAACACTGCGAGCAGATTTTGCATCTCCGCATTTGGCATATAAATTTAGAAGTGCAGTGCCAATATAGATGTTCTGAGATGCCAAAAAGCCTCCTCTGATGGACTGAGCGTGAAGAGAAGAGCCAAATCGGATATCTCCAAGGGAAGCACAAACAGATAGAAGAGTCACTAAGGTCACTGGATCAGGCCGAAAGCAATTTGCTCTCATTCGACTGAACAATCTCATAGCTTCATAAGCATATCCATTTCGAGAATAACCACTAAGAATTGAGTTCCAAGAAACAACGTCCTTGTCTACCATGGATTCAAATAGATAAATGGCGTCTTCTATTCTAGAACACTTCGCATACATGTCGACTACAGCATTCATCACATTAACATCACCTTGACCTAGTTTAATTGCTAGACCGTGAACTGATGAACCCAAGTTGGGATTGCCCGACTGTGCACAAGCTGAAAGTACGCTAGCTAAGGTAACTGAATTGGGATAAATATTTTGCCAATTCTTGTCAGTGAACAACAGCAGAGCTTCTTCAGCAAAGCCACTCTGGGCATACCCCACAATCATCGCCGTCCATGAAACAAGATCAATAATTGAAACCTCATCAAAAATCAATCGAGCATCCCGAATAGCAGCGCATTTGACATACATGTCCAGAATAGAAGTAAACAAGTAGGAATTCACCTCAATCCCATTCTTGATCACATTTCCATGCACCCACTTGCCCTGGTGCAAAGCCCCTAATCTTGCACATGCTGTCACTACACTCCCTAAAGTGTAAGTATTTCCCTCAACCAGGCACTCCCTCATACGGTTGAACAAAAGTAATGCTTCTTTAGCACAATTATTCTGCACATAGCCCACAATCATAGAAGTCCAACAAACCACATTCCTGTCCCGAATCCTTTCAAAAACCTTGCGAGCAGTGTCAATTTCTCCGCACTTGGCATACATATCAACAAGCCCAGTCAAGACAAAGCTATCCGGGCTCCCCAGCTGAACTATGTAACCATGGAACTTCCTCCCTTCAACAAAATCTCTCAACTCGCTGCACGCCTTCAACACAATTGATAACACGATATTATCAAGAACCAGAAATCTCCTTCTCATAAATTTATAAAACCCAATAATCTCATCATACAACTCGTTCATAAAATACCATCTTATCATCACTTTACAAGAATCGATATCTGGGTTTCGAATTTCATCGAACAGCAGACGGGCATGCTTAACGCGCCCGAATGTGCCATACGAACTGACTAATTTAGTTTTCAACAAAGGGTCATCGGTTTCTCCATTAACAATCAGAAGGGCATGGATTTTCTGAAGAGACGAGAGGGTTCTACAGAGACTCAAAAGACGAAAAAAGGGGTTTTCTGAAATCGATTGGATTGAGCCAACTTCAAGATTTTGCGATGGTAAAGAAGTAAAGGTCTTGAACTGGAAGAGGGGTTCTCTAAAAGTGAGACGACGAATTTTTCTGTTCAACACTGAAAAGGATTTCATGGCAGTTGAATTTCATGTCTGTGTATGGATTTATATTTGCTAACAATTTCAGGATTACATCTCCCGCCATACTGTCGGAGGTTATTAAGGTGTTTGCTTTATGACCGTTGTGGACGTTGTCGCTTGTGAAATATTTAATAATTATAATAATTCATTTTTGTTTTTATTTTTATCAAAATTTCTATTATATATTGATGCATACCTAAATTCAGCAGCATCACAAGGCTCGGAAAAATGCAAAATAGCTGTTAACATTTTGTTGCTTAAGTCAGCGAAAAATTTAATAAAATAAAATAAAATAATTCAAGTAAAAAATGTGATATAAATAAATTATGTGAAGTAAATAGGTATTGCTGAAAAATGCTAAAAATGCATAGAGAGAGTGCAGGGAATGG
The DNA here is from genome assembly GCF_000512975.1 of Sesamum indicum. Lineage (NCBI taxonomy): Eukaryota > Viridiplantae > Streptophyta > Magnoliopsida > Lamiales > Pedaliaceae > Sesamum > Sesamum indicum. Next base: position 4,622,384 of record NC_026148.1, on the reverse strand, counting down.
GAGAAAAATGAGTAGCCTTGTTGTTGTAAACTACTCATGTGTCGATTTATTTGGACCCTATTTATAGAAGAGAAATTTAAGATCGATTAACGTCAATAGATATCTCTAAAATTCATGGATGTGGAAAAGGTGCTTATTCAATCGTTGGGGTTATCTTATAGGAGATATGTCAATAAAAAGAGATCATGTCGGGTCAGTAAAGAATATAGGAATGGAAAAATTCTAGTTCGGATCGGACCTGGTCAAATTTGAACTAATTATATGTAAAATGCAATACACTTGTTGTGTGATTGGTGTACACTTAAAAAAAATGATCAATCATATAGCCAGTGTTTGGTTCCGACAAATCTGATCTAGACAAGAATTTCTTATAGAGATATTACTTACCTATATCTTCCATCAACCGAATCTAGCTAGCACAGGAATCCCTATTTTCACCCTTTTAGGATAATATGTATAAAGTGTGGTTGAGGTGGATGGCATTGGCGTGTTTTTCAGTGTTCCTTGTCCGCCAGGTGGCTAAATCTAGATTAGTTAGCAGTGTGTCGAGTATAGAAGGGTGAATTGTTAGAATTTAGAATTTTTTTTAATTGTAAAAATACTTAATTGGTAGGTAAATATTAATGATAAGTATTAATAGCACTGTTAAATTTCTTAATTGGTTATAATATATATATATATATATATTCTCCACCCCATATATATTTGGGTCAAATTGCATAAAATCCCCCTATGTTTTAAAAATTCAGCAAAAAAAAACTCTTTATGTTTTATAAATTCAGGTCAATCGCTCATCTCCATTGAATATGACTAACGCTATTAATTTTTTGATAAAATAATTGTTATAACCTTATATATCCCATATTGTTCTTTTTTTAATGGTCGTTAGATTCTTATTGATTAGATAAGAGCCGTCAGATCTAATCAATTAATTTTAAGTGTTAGATTTTAAATTTATAAAAAATATTAAGAAAAAGAAAAAACCTACTCCCCCCATCCCCGCTGCCTCCTCCCCCGCCACCTACCCCCCACTCCGCCTGCACCAACCTCCGCTCCATGCCCTCGCCGCCCTCATCGCCTCCACCCTCATTGCCTAGATCAGATTTGGGCCTACGAACCCATTTTTTTTTTTTTAATTAATTTGATTATAGTAAATTAAATATATTTTAGTTAATTAAAAAATAAATTTTAGATAATTTTAATAATAAAATATTTTAGTTAATTAAAATAATTAATTATATTAATAAAATATATATTTTGATTAATTAAGAATAATATTATTATTTAAATTAATCTATAACTTATCATTATTATAATTTCTTAATATTCATATTAATGTAGATATCTAAATTTAAAAAATTAAATTTAATAATTTTTTATTTTTTTTATTTTGATAATTAATATAATTATGTTTAAGAATAAAAAAATTTATATTTTTAGAAGATACGAAAATGCAAAAAATAAATTTAAAAAGTCAATTTGACCATAGTAATTTTAGATATAATAAGGGGAATTTTAGTTAATTAACGTTTAAAAAAAAGGTCAAAATACGCAAAAAAAAATAAAAAATAAAAATTAAGCACAATCGCATTTCAGGCGCATGCACCTCACTTTCCATTAGTTTGTAACGGAAAGGGTTTTTTTTAGCTGAATTTATCAAAATACAGAGTTTTTTTTAGCAATTTTCAAAATACAAGGGAATTTTTAGCTATTTCAAGAAAACACAAGGGGGTAAAATGGAACTTAACCTTTACATTTGTGGTAATGATTACTTTTATTTTAATTTCTAAATAAAGTTTATATTAAAATTATTTTTTGTTGAAAATTTACGATATGTAACCATATATTTTTAATAGGGTTAAATACATTCTGCATCTCTGAACTATGCATTTTGCCTCATTTATATCCTTAAAGTATAAAAGATTACAAAAACACAACTCACAAAATAATTTGGAATTGATTAAACAAAAATGTCCTTCTGTCTTACCTCTATATTATTTTATTCTACTTTCTAAAATATATTTTTAGTGCTTTAAAATTTTACTCACATTTTATTTTAAAAATAATATATATAATTTATAACTTTTATAAATTATGAAAAGCAAAATAGTTATAAACTCAATATATGAAAATATATTTTACAAAGTAAATAAATTATGTTAAAAAGTATATATAAATATGTGTTAATACATAATGCATGTAATATTATAGAAAAAAGTATGTTATGTAACTCATGAATTTAAATTCAATTACATGTCCACATAATAATAATATATCATATCATTACTTTGAAAAATATAGAATATTATATATTAATTATATTATAGATATGCATATTTTACAGTATATATATGTTCGATGTAATGTTTTAAATTATTTTTTAAAAAAAATTCAATATATATAACAAAACATGCAAAAATTATGTAAATTTGTTTACCAGTTGTGTAAAAAATATAAGAATTTGTAAGCTTATGGAGTTTATACAAATTCTATAATTAGTATAAAAAATATAAATTTTGGATAGTATTTATTTTAAATAAAAAATTCATAATAATTCAGATTATATTTAGGAAAATGATAGAAATATAGATATTCTAGGGTTTAAATAATAAGGGCATTTTCATCATAAAAAAATTAGTGTAGATTATGAGGGATCATTTTATTACGTTTTATAATTCAGGGGCGTAGATACACTTGATGGCTAGTTCATACAAATTATATATACAAGTTGAGCAAATTGTATTGGTTTCTCTTTCAAACTTGAAGCATTGTCATTTGTCACAAAAGTAACTCAAGTTCAGTGAAGAAATTCAGAAAATTTTGTTACACAATCAACCATTAGAGGTCCAGTTCTTGGAGAGTATACATCTTGCTTAGAGCTAATTCAATGCATTTTTCTCTGAAAGACAAAACTTGTATCAGAAACAAAGCCGTGTATATATCAAGATAGAATCAAACAAGTATTATTCCTAAAAATAATACAAGTTGGTAACATAATCACCAAGACTCAGAATCATGATGAGATGAGATACAGTGACATTTACAAAGATAAACGTAACCAAGATCACATCGATCCCACGCTCGAAAAAAGAGTCATAAAAAGAGGTCCTTGATGTCTTATGTGTGTCTCTATGAAATTCCCAGTCAATAAAACAATCACTCTCTCCATTATTAGGTTAACACGATGGTAGGAGGATTACCCGCAGGGCATCTTTGTCGTCGGGGCCGTCTTGGTGTCTTTCCCCACCCTGTTAGGCTTCTGTCCTCCAGACCAGCTTCAATGCTATTGAGTTGCTGAATCAGGGGAGTGCAAACTGGGCTTGGACTGGCATTCGAGACGGTTTCCACCACAGCTCGCCGTCTCCCCCGAGCACCTCCATTTCTGGTGCCGTTTCTTCTTGTCAATCCTGAATTCCAATGATGGCCTGTGGCTCTCATCAGCCCCCCGAACGTCTGGAGGTCCTCGGTCACCTCGTGCCTAGACAATGATGCTAGCCCAGGAAGGATGTCCCGTTGAAAGTCCCTCCGCTGCCTTCCTCTCCTCGACTGACCCCTTCTAGACCTGGTTGGTAATGTATTGGCTCCTGTGTCTTCGACTTTCTGAACTTCAGGAACAAAAGGTGTGGGCATGTAGTCTTCTTCTTTTGTCTCTGGTAGTTGCAATGTCATAGCCTCAAAATCGTCCACCTCCTCGGGTGAGTCTTCTCTAGCTGTCGGCCCATTACCGGATGTGCTCTCAAGTTCATTTGCACAAGAGGTTAGAGCATTAACAAACCAGAGGAGCGAGTCAGCCAAGGATGCTTCTGGCATGGGGGAAATCTCATCACCTATATGGATTTGTGGGCAAGATGATGAGATGGAAACTATTGTTTCAGCTGCGTTTCTAAGAACTTCATCCTGGAGAGGTTCGTTCTTATTTTCTAAAGATTGCAAGGATGACCCACCAGCTGTATTTTCCTTCAAGGTGAGGTTATCATCCTCGTCCAGGATAACGGGAGCTTCCAAATCTATCTCCAAAGCTATCTTAACGCTGGGGGTCTTGCTTTCGAATGAGGGTGCCGAAGGATCTTCACAGTCGCTAACGCAAGAGTTCAAATCAATGTATTCTCTGGTAGAGGAACCCTTTGTCAGCTTTTCGTTCTCTGCTGTCAGATCTTCTTCATTTATCTGCTCATCCGGCTCACACTCTAGATTTATATCAATTATTCTGTTCTTCCTTTCCTTACCTGCATTGTTCTCTTCAGGTCCACAGCCAACACTTGCCGAGGTGGAAACATGGGGTGATGGCTCATTTCTCCAAACACACGTTTCGAAAATGGGAAACCCAAGAATTTTCTTAACATTTTGAGTCTCAACGATCTCACAATCACTTGAAGCCAACATAACTTTCAGGTTGCATGGTTGATTAAGATCTCTAACTGTTTCACTCTTTGGGAGATCATCTGCACGGGCAGGCTTACGTTTAAACCATGGCAATGCTGAACGATGGTCCTCTTCAGGCTTTCGTATTCCATCTATCATAGTGAGATCTTGAAGGATCACATCATCCTTCGAAACTACCTCATTCAAGTTGATATCTATCACAGGCTTTGAGTCCTCATGACAGGAGTCTTTCAGAAAATTTCCAATTCCATGATTAGTCGAGCGGTGAGATGCTACATAATCACTTCTACTGCAGTTAAGGTTATCAAAGCCAGCTGATGGTAAGTGAACATTTGGTTCTTTGGATCCCGATGCAGATCCCTGATAAAACCCATTCAGCATCGTTAGTTGGCCTTCCACACCTGGATTCGACCTAGAACTCACACCTACTCGCCACTTTCCTCCAAAAGGTTCTTGACTAGGAGCTGAAGTCTGAAAACTTCGACCCATTACTGCAGCGGAATTTAAAGACGGCTTTGCCCAAGACGAGACATTCTGAGCCCACGAACTGGGCAAACAAGAAGAACCAAAGAATGGGTATGAACCAGGGGCCTGGGAAGCTAAAAGTGGTTCCAAGTGGCCATTATTGGGGCGATCAGGATTTCTGTCAGACAATTCTAAATCATGGTGGTTTCCATCCCTCCGCAGATCTTCTCTACTACAACCCGTAGGATATATTCGAGGAAGATTGACTGGGTTAAGCATGTCTTCCACCGGATGCAAAGGCATAGGCATCTTATCTTGCTGACGGCCGTGAGTTATGTAATTGAGGTTACTTTTACTGGACCCTGAAAGATTGATAAATCGTCAGCATTTTAAATAATAGAACAACTGAAACAATAGCTGTTTCCGAAACTATAAGCCAAATAAAAATTGATACAGAGTGTTAGTTTGGCAGAGATGCAAAAAATTACTGAGAATACTGAGTTTGTGTGCATCACCAGTAACTCCTTGTCATGCAGGAAATTAGCAAGTACACAAGATTAGCAGCATGATGTGCATATGATGTGACGAGTGATTACAACAGAAGTACTTCTAGAGCAATAAGAAAATCAGTATTCCTCCTAAATTGCTATCCTACGTTGTAGAATGTCAAGTATAAGTTGATAATCCTCTGGTATTCTAGATGCTAGAAGGCATTGAATCCAAAAAACAAAAGATGATGATAATGGGTCAGGTTAGCGCTTTTTTCATCTATAGAAAAGATTTTGATCATGTATGCTGAAGCAGCTAAACTATACATGTCAGAGTATAACTGAATAAGCTCACAGCAGAGTAAAAAAAAAACAATGTATAACTTTATAGGACTCTTTACCTGCTTCATATATGTGGGAGAGCTGGCCCCTATCATTAACTTTTCTTTCAACAGAAGAGTTGATAAAAAATCCATTACGGATATGTATGGTTTCTTCCTTAACACCTAAACCCGCGCCTGGTTTAGCATGCTGATTTAGGCCTCTAGCATCTCCACTGAGAGAACTCTGACCAAGAAAATCAAGAGAAGAGGGAGCTACTGCCTCTTCTGTCTGAACAGGTTCATTTAGATCGGCCATCCTGGTAGAATTCCTCAAACAGGAAGCAGAAGCTGATGCAGCCATCCGGCAGTCAGTCTCCAAACCAGCACGATCACCAATGGATAATTTCATACTACTTTCCGTTGCACCTTTTACGTCGCCGTTAGGAGCAAAACTTGATATCTCAGACACTCTGCAATCGGGTAACTTTTCCTTGTCTTCTGTATCAATGTATTCATCGGCTGGAAGATGAAGATCGAACAACTTCTTCCTGACCTTCAAGGGTCTTAAATCCAATGCTTCAGAGTCCTTTGATACAGACCCGTTCTGGAACAGAAACTTACCAGGCCCTGTGTCTGTCCCTTTTGTACAACTCATAGGAGAATTAACAATTTCAATTCCCGATAAAGACGTCCTACCATAACCAGAATTCAACAAAGGAAACCCAGCCATATGCCACTTCCGAGCATCTTCTGACGGCACATGAGATCCTCGAAGACTTGATGAAGACGATGGCTCCATTGACTCTCGGAGTCTTTGTAGTTCTTTCCTTCGGACTTCTTCCATCATGTCCCTTTGAATTCTGTAAAGACGGTGGAGTTCATAAACCTGGACCCCATAAGAAAGTGCAAGTGTTCAGGCTGATTATAACTCCAAGGAATTAGAGAAGTCATAAAATAAAGAACGTAAAGACAAAATCAATCCAAGGCACCTGATTCTTGAAAACAGCCTCATGCTCAAGCATTTTTTGCTTCAATGCATCCTTGTCATAACCTGGATAACCATCTAATGTATTTCTTGGCACGAAACCATTGTAACACTGCCCGTTTGTTATGGCCTTGTCTCCATAACATAGGGGCCAGCTACTACTGCTAGAATCCTCATTAAGATCCCTCATGGAGTAATATCCTGGCAGGTAGCTTTTGTAATGTACTTTTGTTCCCATTCCTGAAGAGGATATATAAACAGTAATCGGCAGGTCAGAGAGGAAAATGACATTAGTTAACATTCAGATCTTTAGTTTTCCTTGCAGACTACAAAAGAGTTGCAGACTGTTTACACAGAAATCTAGATAAATCTTTAATTTACTAAGTCCTTTGAGACGAAAGAAACTTGCAATAGCACAAGTAATGGCCATGTAGCCAGACAAGCAGGCAGAAAATAAGCATAAACAGAACCATTATCATGCATGTCTGCAGTAGAAACGAATGTTACAAAAGAATAAAGATGGTGTCTGTGTAAGGCAGCAATACACAGACACATGGACATTACAGACAGTGAATTGAGCAATTTCACGCTGACCCTTAAAAGTTATTGTATTCTGAAAGTTCCACCAAATTCGAGCAACCTACCCCAAAAGTAGAACCTAAAACCTCCACAACCACACTGCTTTCAACATGCATGTACATAACAGACACATTTAACAAGAATGTGAATAAGATAAATAAAAACCATTTTTCATGCAAGAATGCCAAAAGGCCGAGAAATGCAGGCAGAAGTCAGAGCAAGCTTCCATATTCCCATCATTCTCGGACCTGGTTACATACCATGAATTGCTTCTTTTGGAGTGTCATTATTAACTCGGGATCTATGTTGCCATTAGATGCTAAAGGCATATAACATGTTCAAGACGATAGTACTAAAATTATGAAACACTCCTTTCTGATTTATTTAGTGACGAGAGAAGTGGGCTTCAAATATTTAATGAACTAAGAACAAGAATGCACCAATGAAAGCTAAACATGGACCCAAAACAGGAACTCTGAAACAAAATCTCTATAAGGAATGGGAATGCCAGTTTAGCTAAAAGCTTCCATCAAGTTAATCTGATAAGTGAGAATCATCAATATTTTTTAAATTAGCCTTGTACCTGGAAAAGGAAGCTTTGGATTATAATATCATGACAAGACCATTGAACAACAAAAAGTAGTCAGTCCAGTTTTACCAATTAAGCATTCTTGTATACACAGCAATATATCTATTTAAAAACTCATCCTCGAATATTAGTCGAAAATTATATGAGTTAGAAAACTGAAAGTTGTAATCGGAAGTTTGCAGTTTTCTTTTTCATACTATAAATCAACAACACCATACGCATCAACAACAGTGCAAGAATCACGCTACTGTTGTAATGAATAAACCAGAGTTCAAGAATCAGACGTCACAACAGACAACCAATTAATGTGTCGTATCCATATACAATTAGCTATTCAAACTACAGCTTACGCAAGCAGAAGTTGAAAAACTCTCTTTCTGCAACTTGACAATCAAAACCTTGACATAAATAATGAAGTAATAATGCAAATAGAAAGCAAACTAGTCAAGCATCCTAGACCCCTAATCAACCTAGATTTCGAAATGAGGTCAAGAAGCAGAAAGATAGAGACACCCGGTTAACTTGTAAATTTAGTCAATCCGAAAGTTTCACCAAGTTCAAACAATGTTAAGGATACGAGTCCTCAACCTCCACAATCAAACAGCTCCCAACATATGCTCACGCACGTAGAAACTTCCAACGACAGATAAAAGTCTTGATATCTAGTCAAGTGGTTGATAAATGTAGCATGCTTTGGAAAGAATCATCAACTTCGAAATCATTAAACCCCGAGACACAACAAATCAAGACATACCTCCCAAAACATACAAATAACCAAAAAGATTATCAGGAAAAACATTCCAAGCGAAAACCAAATAATTATGCATATCTATACACTACATAAATGATCAAACATAGAAACAGACACCCCTCAAATATCAGCCATTAGATATCAAGTGAACAACCCCAAATAGGAACAAAAACCAATCATCCCAACTAATGATATCAGTAATTGTAAAACCCAAAAAGCAGACATTCTGAATATAATTATGAGGAAACTAATCAAATGATTAATCTAAGGTAAAATTAAAACGACAGAAGAAGAGGTTTCCTCTTCTGGGTCATAGTCAAACCAAGTAAATCTTAAAAAAAAAAAAAACTGAAAAAATAAAATTACCTCAGACCCACATCCTGAAACCGCCCCTTCTCAAGAACCCTTCACAGATTGAATCATCCAACAGTGTCTCGAAGTGAACAAGAACTCAGAATCATGTAAAAATTCAGAAAATATATACCCAACAAACAAGAAAAAAGTGAAAGAAGCAAAAGAGAAAGGAACAAAAGCAATAATACTAATAATTGTCAAATGAAACAAAGAAGTAATTAAATGAGTGGTTTGGTAACTCCATTGAAGGCCCTTCAGATCCTCATCAAACACAACTAAAGATTGGAGATTTCGATCTGCTGGGCCACGCTCTCTCTCTCTCTCTCTCTCTCTCTGAAGAGAAAAGCGAGCAACTTTAGAGAGAGAAGCAGAGCCAAAAATATAAATACAAAAAGAAAGAATTCTTCTTGCAACTACTGAATATATGTACTACTATTATTAATATTAATAAAGTATTTTAATTTCCAAGAAAGAGAGAGAGAGAGAGAGAGAGAGAGAGAGAGATCCCAGATAAGAAATCTTCACACAAACAAACGACCTTCTAAGAACAGTGACACGAAATTTGTCAACATCCGGTCTCTTTTTATTCTCTGCTTTTTCCTCACCTTCTCTCTCTAAGCTCACTCAGACACACAAATCTCTTTCTCTCTCTCTCTCCCTCCCTCTTGATTTCTTTTAGCCATTAAAGAATTTCTCTCTGGGTTTTTGAGGAAATGAAAAGAAATGGGCATTTCTAGATTCTCTCCTCCTTGCTTTTCCTACAGATAGATATTAATGAAAATTTAACATCATCATTATAATATATAAAAACTGTCCACCTATATAAATATAGCCTATAAATGTACACATGCCTCCACATAATTCTGTATTATTATCAGTATATATATACATGGGAAATACGTTACAGATACGTATGTATATGTGTATGTATAGGAGCCATCACCCTTAACAACCAACTTGCCATCTTTCTAAGCTAGTTGTCAATCTTGAGATTAGTATTTAATTAGCAATTAATCTATGATCTTCATTTTCCTTTTTGAGCACTTTTTTATTGGCTAATGCATGTACCAGACAAACTGTGGGTCCCACCTGACACTCTGTGTGTGTGTCTATGGATTTTTTTTTTAACCGGCCCTAATTTAATGCAATATTTGCACGTATATAATTTAATAAATTCATTTATATATTTTAAAAAAATTGGTAACTATATCTGTATTATTAATTAAAAAAACACATTGTTCGTATTAATTTTGATCGTCTCATTTTATCCTTTTATTTATATTATTTTTTTTAAAAAAAATATTTATAATAGTTATTTTAATATTTTTTAATTATTTTAAAATTATTATTTTTTCTTCTCAACCCACTACTACGTATGTTTCTCTCATGTTCTCTATATTTTTTGCTCTCACGAATTTTCATAATTTTAATAAACCCTATTACTCTGCAAATTTAATTTTTCTTACGAGCTTTCATATTTTTAATAAACTCACAATTATAATTTTTTTTATTACTTATTTTGCCCCACATTTCTTTTTTCTTCTATACTTATTCTTTTGTATCACTTCATTACGTTTTGTGCTCTTTTATAATTTTTTTTTCATCTTACACTATAATCTTTTGTATGTTCGCGGGAACCGCGTGCAATAACAACTAGGTATGATTAAAAATTCAGCAAATAAGAGTTGTAAGTAAAAATAAAAAATAAATATAATAGCATAATAGTAGTTAAAAGATCTTGTGGACCAGTTATATTGGTACAATGTACAATCTTTCAAAAGTATAATTGTTATTTTAAAATTTAATGTTGTGGTGTCAAAATTTTAATTGTGAGTAAGAAGTGACTTTTTTTATTATATTGAATAGTTGTAGTGACACGACTGTCGTCCTACATATAATGATCTTTCATATTTTAAAATATATTATAAATAAAAATAAAATACGTAAAATAATAAATCATATTTCAAAAAATAAAAAAAAATAATAACTTATGTTATTATCGTCAAAACAAAGAATTAAAGTAGTAGTGCTAAAATGACGTGAAGTCACTTTTATTAAAAAAAAATAACTATTTAATTAATTTTAAAATTATCTAATTTGGATTATAATTGTTATATTTAGAAATTGGTGCGCCAACTTCACTGACCGTCATTTTTTTTTTTACCAACACATGCCATCTAGTAATCGAGTTTTATCTATTTTACATTCTAATAGTTGCTGCTATCTTTGTAGCTGCAATCCATTGATCTATCAATTTCTCGGTATTTTAAAAATTGATAACATTCAGGTTATGTATAGCGGCATATAGGTGCAAGGTCTGGAGCATGGTTCTCACCCAATGTGTATTTTCAGGTACTGTTAGTCTGGTTCCCACGAATATTAGGGTGGCGTTGGTGTGAAAATCTGCACTCTCTCTCATTGGATGATCCTATAGAGGATCATGTACTTTCCTTTGATGATGGTAGTGCTGGAGTGATTTCATTGGTTTGGATGTTGACTAAATCCACAATCCCGAGTTGGGAAAAGGATTCAGCCAATTCTTGTAAATCTGATAGATCTTCTCTCGTCACCTCCATTATTTTATATATCTAATGGATTCAGATCTTCTCTGGTCTTCGACTTCGGAATCTCTGTGGCCTTCCCCTTCTAATGTAGAAGAGGTACTGTTCCAAGGGCGTCCCTGATTCGCTCTTGTATGGATTTAGATATCTCAGGACTCTTCCTTTTGTTTCTCTTTATATCTATAATTTCTGACTTCAAATCTGTAAGATCCTTGTGTAGATCGGAAAGGATTTTAAGAATCTCGTTCACCTTTTGGCTCAAGGTTTTTATTTTCATAGGTATATGAATTAATCTATGTCCATAGTTTTGAACTGTCTTTCATATTTCTCTCATATCTTGGGAGATCTTCAAGGTATCCAACTCGAGTTCTTTTCAGTCAGTTTCTTTAATCATAAATTTTTAAAACTGTAACTATGCAGGAATTTACCCGTTCCGCTTCTCTTGGATGAGATTCTACCATGGACTTCAGTGAAGTGTAAACACCTTACTGCATTTTCTGGTAGTATTTGTCGAACTTGAAAATTCCTCAACCATTCTTGTTCTTCTTCTGACGTAATAAAGTTTGGGTCAATCCTCTTCGGATCATTATAACATTTGTCAAGAATTTTTCATGAGAAATTCTCTTCTTTATATTTTCCAAATTTGAAAACATTCCCTGTTTTCATCATAACTTGAGCTTTCATTTGATTCTATTTTCTCTCGAAGAGTCTCCTAATAAATCTAAATGTAATATAAGCAAATATTTCGTCAATAAACTTAATCTCTGATACCATTCTAAGCGAGCATTAAAAAAATGCAAAGGAAGTAGATATGTACTAAATTGTTCCTTGAAAGTTGCATTAGGGGTAAAATTGCCTAAAAATCTATCAAATTACTAAAAGTAAGCAATTTCGAAAGTTACTGGAACTAAACAGATATGAGCATGGTTATCGAACCAAAATTAATATTAGACAACTTAGCAGACTAAAATAATAATTTTTTCTTTTTAAAATTTCAATATTTACTTTTTAAAAGAAAAAGAAAAACTAATTAGCAATGTGTTTAGGTTGTAACTACAGGAATAGGATTGATGGTCATAGTTGAATTTGATTGGGTGATGTAAATTGTTTATTAGAGTACTGTACGTACTGTACCGAATGGCTCACAGAATTTACAGGTGGTATGGCCCCCTTTTGCAGGAGATTAAAAATTAAATAACTATCATACACATTTGATTTTGGTCAATGCCTAATAATAACTGTACTATTTCCCATCTTCAATAATTTATACACATTTCACATTTAAATTTTGAAAATTTCTTTTAAATAAATATTTAGAATATAATTTTAAAAAATGTTTCAGTTTCATTTTGGTAATAGTTTTTTGTTCTTATTTCATTTTTATTATTTTTGTCCAACAGTTTAATCAACGACGAGGGCATTATATTAAATAATTTATTTAATTTAATAAAAAACAATAATCTAAATCATATGTAGTTTGTAGTTAATTAGCATAATTTTGGTCAAAGTCAAATTCGTCGTGCTCGATTCACGATTCTAACGCCACTGAGGTATTGATCGATCGGTATGGTGCGGATTCAAGTCCCATAAATATGAATATATGTCTATTTTTATAGTATTTTTTTTATTTGTTTGGATTTTTTCGTAGATTTGATTTATTAATGTGTTGATAAATTTTTTAATTTGAATTTATTGAATGATGTAATGACCGATATAGGATAAAAATCATGATTCTATATAAAAACATAGTTTTCGTAATTATTAGGGTAAATTACAATTACCTTCACTGAAATTTGACGTAATTGCAAATACCTCCTCATTATTTGTAAAACTATAAATACTCCCCCTCCCTTATTGTAACGTCCATATAAAAACGAGCCCATTCTGTTTTCTAAAATAATTTTGTGAACTAATATTCCCTATGAAATATTTATTTTACCTTTCCTGATTATTTTTTTTTGTAATTTTCAAATACTTTTTTATTTTTTAAAAATTTCAATAAAGGTAAAATAGTAATATCCACTTTACCGTCTAGGAATTATATAATTAATTTTTATTTTATGGGGGTATTTATAGTTTTTCAAACAATAAGGGAGTAATTATAATTACATCAAACATCAGGGGATGTATATATATTTACCATAATTATTAGGGATAATTACACTCTCTTCTCTTGAGGTTTATGAAATTACACATAGACCCTATATGATTTGAAAAATTAAATTTAGCACCCTTGAGGTTTGCTTTTGCATAACAAATAAGTCCATTTGCCAGTCAAAATTCACCAAATTTATTGATATTAACAAAAAGAACTGAATGAAAATTGATATTCACCATCGATCGACTTATTACAAGTCAAATAATTTTTTCCGACTAAACTACATTTATAACGGTGAAGATATACCTCCTCTCATGCATTAACTTGTGAAAATGTACAAGGGTAATTTGATTATAAAAATATTTATTTGATCTGCAACAAACCAGTAATAAGTCAATCGCAGGTAAATATAGATTTGTTTTTCCAACTTTTTTCTAATATCAGCAGAATCGATGCATTTTGATTAAATAAGAGACTTATTTGTTAAATTGAAGCAAATGTCAGAAATATTAAATATACTTTTTCAAATTATATGAAATTTACGTATAATTACATCAAACCTCACATACTGAACTGTGAGTTGGTTTGAGAAAAAATGGGTGGAAATGGAACAGGAAGTAAATGAAGCGGATCCAATCCAGGGCATCTAAATCTCAACATTTGGATCCACATTTGGGGCCCATGATTTAAGGGTCCGAAACCGAGAGCAATAAATGGGAATGTCTTTTAGTATGAAATAATAAAAAAGCATGGGGTAGTTATGTGACTATCACAACTATCATGCTTGGTACATATATATATATATATATAATTATTTAGTATAAAAATATACAAAAATTATGTTTTTTTTTATAGTATGAGTTTTAATTTTAATGGGTTTATTTTATTTTATTTTTTAAAAAATAAAACAACCATTAATTGTATCAAATTCCACCAATGTTCATACGTTTGTCGGATTTCAAAATAATTATTTATTTATTTTAATAGTAGTTGTCAAATAATTATAACTATTATTTGTTGCCGATAACATATATATTAAATGAATTCGATATGTAAGAGCGCGTGTAATTGATTCACTCGAAAAATAATAAAACAACTATTTTCAAGAAAGTTCAATTTTATTCGCGTGGAGGATTTCTTTTAGTTACAGTTACATTATAAATTTCAATTATCAATAATTAATATATCATATATTAATAATTAAAAAAAATAAATATTATTAAAACTAACAATGGCAGCACACTCGATGTGTATACTTAAATTTTTTCTACATTAGTTTTTATGTGATAAAAATATTTTCTATAACTATATGAAAATCATGATTAAAAAAGTTGAATGATATTGAAAAAAAAATATCAAAAAATTTACACTAATATCGAAAAAAAATACCCTCTATACTCATAAACACGATTAACGATATTATTGTACTAATTTTTTAAATATGACAACTATACTTTTAGTTAGATTATTTTAAAAATTAATTATAATAATTTTTTTTTAACAAAAGTGACTCACTTCATTTTATCCCTACTACACTAATTTTATGTTGTGAAAATATACCTTAATTGATTTTCTTTTAGTTGTGATTTGTTAGTTTATATACTTTGTTCTTATTTATAAGATATTTTAAAATATAAAAGATGATTTATTATATTTGCACAGAAACGGTGTGGCATCGACTGCTAGTACTTAATAAAAAATAGTATAAATAAACTAACACTCGTACCACACATTAATGGTATACGAATTTTTTCATGATTTTATGATAATGGAATTTTAATTTCATCAATTAAATTAGACCTCGTTATTATTACAAGAGAAGATCCAAATTGACATTAAACAATAGGAAAAATCTAATTAAATAAATGTGAAATTTTTTGTTTGAAGATTCTTAGATAAACTCCACTTTTAAATTTAAAAAGTTGATAAAATTGATGCATGTAGCATGAAATAATCTTCTAATATTTATATTATTTTGTTGGATCTTATAGGGCCCCATGCTTCAATATTGGTTTTTTGGTTCCGTAACTTAGGTTGTTTGGTAATTTCGTCCTTTAATTTTTTTAGGATAATATTTTGGTCCTGTATTTCTTTAATTTTTTTTATTTTACTCATTTT
>NC_026148.1:4574875-4606669 GCF_000512975.1 Sesamum indicum | reverse complement strand
ACGTGGCATTTAAATTAGAGCTTTTGTTCCTGTTGATGCATTTCTGTCAGTATTTTTGTGATTTAACATTCTATAGTAGTATTTTTGACCTACATCTTTTTATTTTTTGTGAAATTTCAGTCTTCTTTTCTTTTTTTATTGGAGTTCAGCATTCTCGCCTGTAAGTTGATCTCCGACGAATCAAAGGATTAGTATCACAAAAATGAAAAAGTTACAAACATGCTATCTTATAAAGTTAAAGAATGAAAATATCAAATAACATAAATTACAGAGTCCAAAATGCATTTAATCCTATTGGTAATTGAGTTTGAGTCTAAATCTCAATGATCCTTTAATGTGACCCTAACAAAATTAGATCTGGATTTGGATCCGACCCATATACTCTATTCAGAAAGCCCACATAATTGGTGAAATTATTTTAAACATATAAAAAGAAAAAAAAATTAAGAAAATTAAGTAAAAATGAAAGTGTTAAAATTGTAAGTGGCACCGTAATGTCAAAACGCGGTGCCACTAACTTTTAAAAAGAACAAAAAATTATTCGAGTCACCGCGATTTGTAATTGCAGTGACAAAATTTAAAAAAAAAAATTAATTCATGTCACTGCAATTGTGAATCATGGTGACACTTTCGTAATTATAAAAAAAAAAGGAAAAAGAAAATTGATGTCATCGCGATCAGTGATCGCGGTGACACTGTAGTTATATAAAAAAAAAATTGCTTTGTCCGGCAACAATTGTCACCTTCTTTTTAAAATTTCAGCATTATTATGGTGAATTGTCGATCGCCAAATATATCGTTCGATTCCCCTTGATGAGACGAATATTTCCCCCCAAATAATTTTAAGTTTTATCAATTGTAAACAATGGACTTTTAACACAACCACCGTGGCTTTTCGCCGTCGATTCGCCGCCATCGGAGCGACCCACCACCACTGGACTCGCCTCGACCTAAGGGTTCTAACGAGATCAACCTAACTCAATTTTATTACGTATTTGTTGAGATATGAAAATTTGAAAATTTTTTCCCTGAAAATTCGCGTTGAAGCTGTTTGCCGCCGTTCCTCCGCCGTCAGGACGAATCACGGATTGTGACCACCGTTGTTCGAATCTTCTCGTCCAGACGATTCCAAGGAGATCAGTTTTGCTTAATTTCATCAAGTATTTGTTGAAATTTGAAAATTTGAAGATTTTTTTGCTAGAAATTTGCGTTGAAGATGTTTGCCGTCGTTTCTCCGTTGTCAGGATGAATCACGGATTGAGACCACTGCCATTCGAATCCTCTCGTCCAAACGATTCCAACGAGACCATTCTTGATTTCATCAAGTATTTGTTAAGATTTGAAAATTTGAAGTATTTCCGCCGTCAACATCTGCGCTGATGAATCACGGACTGAGACCATCCCTACTTGAATCTTCTCGTCCAGACGATTCCAACGAGACCAAGTTTGCTCATTTTCGTCAATATTTCACCGAGATTCGAATTTTTTAATTTTCACAACAATTTTTTTTTATTTCAGCTAAAATTCTTAGCATGATTTTTTTAATTAAAAAAATGGTTAAAACTCTCCAAATACACCTACTTCTGCAAAAAAAAATTTCAACATTTTTTAAATAATTTACCCCACATAATTGCCTCATGTCATTAATTGGTATGTAATTTTTTTTATTTTTACAGTCTTTTTTATTTTACCAATTTTATTAGATATATTTTAAAATTTTAAATTAATACAACATATAAAATATTTTTAAAATTTATAAAATGTGCAATTTCATTTAAAAGTAAGTTATTTTAAGTATTTATTCTATTTATATTTTTTTTAATTTTGTGTTTGGTACTGAATAAATAAATGTGTTAATTAAATTTTCTTTACGTTATCATTAAATTATTTTTCTTAATTCTTGTGGGGAATCTAAAGAAAGAGTTTAAAATAATGTATATTAGAAAATTTTGAAATTTATCGAAAGAATTGAAATAATTTATAATATAAAAATATCAGGACAAATTTAATAAATTTGTTATTAAATATTTAAAATTCTTACCTTCAAATTCATTCGGACAGACGCAACATAAGAATAATAATTCAAAAGAAATTTTTAATGAGGCGGACCAAGGAAAAATAACACTTTTCGTTCCGTAACTTTGGGTACTTACAGTTTCTGTTCAATTGGTTACAGAATTCTTATTATTTAGTCCTACAAATTTTTAAAAGTCTCACTTTTGGTCATATAACTTAAAAAAATAAACAAATAAATAACACTTTCGATCCCAAAATAAAAGTCTCGAACTTAACCGACCACGTAATCTTTTTCTATTAAATAGCTACTGAAAATGTATCGTGGGACCAAAAATGATATTTTTTTACAAATTATGGAACTAATACATTTTATCGTGGGACCACTCAATTATAATTATTATATTTTCTTTTTTATCTAATACATTTTACACATCATATCAGCTGTCAACGTATAATTTTTTTTTATTTTCACTCACATATTAAAGAAATAAATATCATAGGGGAAAATGGATTTTGCCGCTTGTGATATTGATAATATGTAAAAAATCCCATATAAATTCTTTTTTTAGCAATTTATCTCCTGTATTTTTTAAAATAAAGTAAAATATTCCTCAAGAGTGTAATACATTAATATATATAATATTAAATATTTATAAATATTCCCACGACCCCACCCCTGCCACCGCCAGCCCCCTCCCCACACCCTATGCCATCGTTGCGTCCTGGTCCAGTCGCCACGCCCCGATTGCGCGCCTCTTCCTTTCCTGCCCCCTCTTCCCAGTTTTCTCGATCACCTAATTGCCGCCCCTTTCCCTTCCTTTGGTGCCGCCACTCTTTCTATATTATATATGTGTGTATAATATATATATATATACATAAATATATAATTTTAAATCTATACTATCGAATTTGAATCAAATAAAATCTAAACTATTGATATGTTAGTCAAATCTGGATTTTAGATTCACATTAGATCCAATAGTTTTAAATAAGGATATAAATATATTTTTAAAGTTAAAAATATAAAAAATAGAAAGAAAAAAAAAACAGTGCGTGTATTCCACACAATCGTATAAAAGCTCTTTTTGCTGCATTTTAAGAAGTAGGGAAAAGTATTATTTTAGTTCGCTAAGTATGTCTAATTTTAATTTTAGTCCGATAATTATGTCTATTTTTGTTTAGGTCCAGTAACTCACGAAATTGCTTACTTTTAGTCCTCTGGCAGATTTTTGGATAATTTTACCCCTATGCAACTTTTGAAAGGCAGTTTTATTCATATGCACTTATAGGGGTAAAATTGTCCGAAAATCTGCCAGATGACTAAAACTAAGCAATTTCGTAAGTTACTGGACCTAAACAAAAATGGACATAGTTATCGAACTAAAATTAGAATTAGGCATACTTAATGGATTAAAATAATACTTTTCCCTAAGAAGCACAAAGAGGTAATTGCAGCTTTTATTTGTTATACGAGATTTTTTTATTTTTTATTTTTTTTTGCTCTTTTTGATTATCACATAAAGGTAAATTCACCCCTCTTTTGTGGAACAATTGGAGGAAATTCTGGTGATTTAGGGTTTCTCCCTTCAACATTTACCACAAATGATTTGACATTAATGTGCCAAATATGAAGTCAACTATTGTGAAACACTACTTTTTAATTACTAAGCAGAGCTTGGACCAAAACTTTGAAGAAGAGTTCTTCGAGTCTAAACTGTTGGGCTGTCCCTACGGGACTTCGGCCCGTCTTCTTGATAATAAACCCTCTTAAATTTCATTTAAAAAATAACTAAACGAATCTATTTAGGGAGTATTTGCGAGCGCTTTAAAAAAATACTTTTTAACTCTTGGCTCCGAGAAAGCATTTTTGAAGTGTTTGGAATGTAAATTTCTACTTCTGATACGGCTAAGAAAAGTGCTTTTAGGCTGGAGTGCTTCTAGCTGCTTTGACTTTTCTGTAAATAAATTTAATTTTATTTTTGACTATTTTACCCTTATTTTGATTCAATTTTATCATTTTTAATTTATTTTTAGAATTTATATTTAAAATTGATATAGGAGTTTTCGAATAATGTGAATTTTACGAATAACTAAATCTACACTTTCACATATTTAATATTTAAAGTTTTTTATATTTTATGTGCTATATCATCTAATTGTATTATTTCATTCACATAAGATTATTTGATTAATTAATAAAATATTTTTCTTGCAATCATGCAAGTTTAATTATTGTGTATGAATCAACAATTATATTACTTAGTGGGATCATTATAAATTAAACATATTTTTTTAATATTTTTAAAAACATAAATATGAAATACTAATCGAAATAAAATTTATAGTTTTTTGTGAAAAAATAATTATAAGCGACAAACAACAAGTGAAATAATTAACAAAATAATATTATCTTTCTAAGAAATAGGGACGAAACAGTCTTTCATCACTTACGTTTATCTTAGAAGTGATTTTTCTTCAAATACTATCGAATTTAATTTTTATTTTTTTTTATCAATACTACCTACTTTTGATTCCGCTACAACTTTCAATTTTTTCCACAAAAATCACTTTTCTAAAAGTAGAAATTTTTGCAAACACTCTGATTACTTGTTGATGTACATTAGTAAAAAATATTAAATTGTAAGGGTAAAAAAGTAATTTGATATGTATGAGGCACACCTTAAACATATATAACTCACCATACCATATAATTTCCAACACCCCTATAAATACCAAAATATTAATTTTTTATAAAAGTTACTATTCATTGACTAGACACCATTCTCTTGAAAACTACACATTTTGCGGAAATTTCATTTCACCTGGTGTGCAATTGCGTCGTGGTAAATCCCCGATTTTATCCTTTAGCAAAAAAACCTCGACATATAATTTCCAACACCCCTATAAATACCAAAATATTAATTTTTTATAAAAGTTGTTGTTCATTGACTAGACACCATTCTCTTGAAAACTGCACATTTTGCGGAAATTGCATTTCACCTGGTGTGCAATTGCGTCGTGGTAAAATCTCGATTTTATCCTTTAGCAAAAAAACCTCGACCACATCACTTGTATTTTCTTTTCATCTCATCTATATCAATGGGGCAACAAAAAAAAAAAATAGACGGAATGATTCAATTGAGATGGGGTATATTTTCAATATGTGATGAGACGAAATAAAAGTGTAATAATGATATACAGTTGAAGTCATACGACGAGTAGAATACGTCATATAAGAAAGAACATATAATGATAGCAGATGATCTAATATGTTTTTCTTGAAAATAATAAAATGATTTCAGATAATTTTTTATCCGAACGAGAAAATTATTTTACGACCAAACACTTCTTAATTGAATTATATGTAACGGGATGAGATTCATTTCTCGCACAAGCCTCGTTCTAAATTCCTATAAAAACGAGAGTTTATTTTTTTTATTGCAAATTTTATTATAATTCTTTGCACTATTAAACATACACATGACACATGTATAATGATTTTAAAAAAAAAAACAGTACAGAAAGGTGAGAAAGCTGGTTCTCAGTTGGCACAACGTTGGTGGGATGTGAGGGCTGAGATGTTTAGTGACAGACAGCGATAACATTTACATCTGCCTATCACTTGATGATTGTTTCATAATCCAATGGTTAGTTTTTGATGGACAAAGGCAGGCAGGCAGCTGTCTCCGTCACGCAAACCTGTTCACTGGTTGAAAGGGTTGCCAGTCAATTACGTTTACCTTTTTCCTTTTTTTTTGGAATTAAATATTATATAGATTTTTATCTTAATTGGGGCTTGATTTGATTTCTCAGTACGGCAGTGATAGAATGTGGATTCCAATATTAAGAATATAAGTATTTAGTTTATTTTTAATAATAATATATTGTTTTTTTAATTTATTCATTAATTTAAAAATATTAATATATTATGTATCGAATGCTGTAATAATATTATATTGGTTGAATTAAAAATATATAAAAGAAACTTTGCAATAATGAATGTGTGGGCCCCTCAAGCTCAACTGCCGGCCTATAAATCTTGTTCAATTAAAACTAGTTCCTGAAGCACATTTGATGTGTGTATAATTTAAATTTTTGTTTACATATAGTTAATTGAATGAAGAAAAATATAAAATTATGTGTGTGAAATAGGAAATTATGAATTAAAGTAATTAATCGAAAAGATATGATTATTTGAAGAAGAAGAACGTAAAGGTGATGTGGGAATATTTCATTTAGTTTTTCAAAGACGTTCCAGGGGTTATATTTATTAATATGAGAATATCTTATCAGGGCCTCTCTTCAGAGGCCTTCTTGAGTTTACATCTTATCAAGGTTTTTAAGAAAACCTTCCTTATAATATAATCCAGGCCAGGTATTGAAGGTCTGACACAAAAGTACCGTATCAGCAATAGAGACCTTGAACGTCTCTAAAAGCTCTAATATGTATAGAACTTCGGCCACCGTTTGATCATTTTAATGTCAATGGAATACGTGAAATCCTACAATTAAGTCCTTTCGATAAATATCGGTCGTCCATGTGGCAGGTATAAGCTATCACCCCCCCCCACCGGACCTACTCTAGAAATTAAATAAGTGGGTATGGACAGGGTCTAATACTTTAAAAACTCATGAGTAATGACTTAATACCTTAAATTACCGATGGGTGTTGATATAGTCTAATCTCCAAAGATGTTTACTTATTCGTTAATTTAAAATTATTGAATTCATAAATATTTAGTATTTTAAAAAAATTAAATGGTATATAATTATTTCATTATATATTTTATTTATATTAATTACGTATTGAAATTTTAACCAAATATGCTAAAGCTTTTCTTATGGATTCTATCATTACTCAAATTTAATTTTATGATCAAATTAAGCAAAGCTTAATTTGACATTTAGGAAATAAAAAAAATACAGATTAAGCTTAATTTAGTTAAATTTGAGTAATATAAAGAATAAATAAAATTTGTCTAAATTCAAATTATTGAAAATTGATCAAATCAAAGTTAAATGCAAATGCAAATTTAAATAATACTTAAGAGATACAAATGAAAGTTAGATATATTATATTTAATTTCATCCATTTTTACCAACTCTTACCTCTTCATTTTGTTGATTATTGATTCATTATTTGGATAAATTTAAGATTTTTATTAATATCGATCCATCATTTAGATAAAATCAAGCTCGTTATTTAAATTTCAATGATGATCAATTTGCACCTATTGAAAGTAATTAGTTTTATTTTATTGACAGACGGGTCATGAAAGTCCGCTAATAAGTTAGTTAGTAACATAAATTATTTGACTTGAGTAAATTTCAAATGCCCCCTTAAACTATTCTTGTTGTAATAAATACCCCCGTAAATTAATAAATATAACGCTTAGCCCCTATAATTAAGTTTTTGGACAATATACCCTTGTATTATATATATATATGTATATTTGGTTCAATGTTTTTTTTTTTGAACATTCATTTTAAGTTTAATTAAATTTTTCTTAATTAAAAAAATATCTTTTAATTATAATAATATAAAATATAATAAGTGAATTAAATAGTTTAAATTTTATTAAATTTTACAAACTCAAAGTTAAGTACTGAATGAGTGTAATAACTACACAAAAAAAATATAAAAAGTTTTTATTAATTTTAGTTACATAATTAAGTTATTAACTATATATTCTTCTAGATAAAAATAAGTAATAACATATCAATTTTTGAATATATTTTCTTTAAAAAAATATGATAGGATATATTTATTAATTTTTATAAAAATATTGAACTTTTTAGTCAATTCAATTTCTTTCTAAAAAGCATATATAAGTTGTTGGTTGTATTATATTTATTTGTATCTATTATATATAATTTATACCCCACTTTTAATTTAATTTTTTATTTATTTGAAAATAATTTGATAATAATTTAATGTGTAAAATGCTAAAATTTATTAAAAATAATAGGGACATTTTTGTCCAACTGAGGGGATAAGTCTTACATTTGTTAATTTAGAAGGGTAAATGTTACATCAATAATAGTTCATGGGGCAATGTGTATTTTATCCTTTAAAATTTGAGAACTTTTATTTTTTTTAAACATATTGTAAAAAAAAAAAAAAAAAAGGTCTCAAATGGATAAGACACAAATTCTACCCAATTTTTCGGGTATAATTTTGATAAGACCATATGGGTATTTTATTGGGTAAGGTATAAAAAATTTTCCACTGGTATTTATTGGGTTTGGATCTGGGTAGGGCGATACCCGTCCATTGACAGGTCTACCGACGTTCAACTCCACCATTGAGAAGCGCGAACTTAAAAAAAAACTAAAATAGCAAAAATTAAAAAGATGTAGAACCAAAATATTATTTTAAAAAGTTAAATGACAAAAATATTAGCAGAATGGGCCAACAAGGACAAAAACTCCAATTTTAAAATGTCGTGCGAGCGACACATGCATATTTTCGACGAGAATGGTGAACTCCAGTGAAATAAAGACTAAAATCACAAAAATTTTAAAAAATGCAGAATCAAATACTATCCTAAAATATAAAAAAAGTTAAGTGGTATAAATTACGGGATAAAAAATACATTTAAGCCCATCACGAACCATAATTAAATCAATAAATTTAATTATTGGACAGTAATGTAATTTCTATGGTTGATTTAAGAAAATAAAATATAATGCCTCTTAAAATTACTTCAATTCCTAATGAGATTTTATTCGGATAGTTAAAAAATTAAAAAAGATTCAAACTATAAAAACATTATTAAAATCACATAAAAAAAATCCTTTTATGATACCAATTTATTTATTTTTTTTAACATTATTTTGGCATCATTTACTTTTTTTTTAAAAAAAAAACTATTATTTAAATTTTCGTTTTTAAAAGGAAAGGACAAAATGGTAATTTTGTGGAGGGAAACACACACATTTGCGGCGGAAAAAAAGAGCTCACCAAAATCCAATCCTTTCCCTTTCCGAATCCCGAGGTCGATATCATCCACGAATCTCGGGTTTCCCAGAAACCTAAGAAATTACCTAAAACTCCCTCGTCACGTCTAATACTACTAAAATGCCACTACGTGACGAAATCGGCCGGGATCTGGGATGTGTGGTGTGGGGCCCCTTACCCGGAGAGCTGTCTTCTGCTTTTTATGGAAAAGGGCAGCGGCGCGATTGGTTCTGTAACTTCTGTTCAAAGGAATGAACCCACTTTTTGTCTCTTTTTTAACGCTGTTTCTACTGCTGCTAAGTGCTAAACAAACACGACTTTAGGAAAACTCGTTGTACCCTTTTTAGTAACTGCTTGTCTGCTCCGCCCCATTATAAAGTTGGAACAAAATTATAACAATAACTATAATTTTTTAGTTATATATATTTATATGATCATAATTTTATATTTTAGAGTTGAATAAAAATGGATGTATAAATTATCACATATTTGGCAAGGCCGGAATGGTGAAGTTGGTTAAATCGATCTGTTATATCATTCAATAAGTAAAAGTATATTTTTCAAAAATTAAAACATTATAAAGTCCAAAGCATCGTAAGATTCAAAATCAACAAAAACTAATTAATACTCACATACAAGAAAGTCGAATCTAAAAACACTCTGTCAGATGATGAGATATTTAAAAACCATTTTTCTACAGTTACTTTATGACAGTATTGTACAATGGTGTCTGGGAAAAAAATTCAAAATCTTTCCATAATGTTTGATTTTGTTTTTAACTTGTTTTGGGCTATTTTGTGGAGATAGAGAGAGAAAAAAAAAGATAAATAAAAATAAGTTAGAGATCGTGTGTATGTTTGGATTTGTTTTTAGATATAATATAAAATAAGTATGGTATGTTTGATGTTGGGTAGTGGGGAGACAAAAAGTACTATTTATTATTAAATCATGTATCTTTAATATATATTTATATATATATATGTATAAAAATATATATAATTTATTTAGTTGTGAGTGATTTAAAATAAATATTATTTTTTAATTAATTATATTTTTTTGAAAAAAGTAATTAAAACTATTTTAAGATAATAAAAAATATATTCAAAACTTACAAAACTAAGCAAACCAAACATACTCTATATTTTGGCCCATCTTAAATCAAAACCAAACATACTCTTTAGGTTCCAGTTCAAGCCCCACTTAGTTTTTTCCAATTGGGACCAAGAATCTAATGATCTGCTATCTGTCCCATGTGTACCCCTGGTAGTTATCATATGTCCAATCAACGGGCCCACAGATGTTGACCCAATTCAGCCCATTTTCTTAATGGGCCAAGCCCATTTTTCAGAATCTTGATGGATAGTCTGAGTTAGCCCAGTTCAAGGAAGGTCAACTCTTGTCCACTCACCCATGATCAATGACAAGTACAAAGAAGCAGCAAAGCTCTTTCATTCACCACATAGAATTCAAACACTACTGTGATTTGTACAAGTACAGACTACTGACTGAATATATCCAATTAAGGGGGGGAAACAAAAGGTGAAAATATAGTAAAACTCGTATCGGTATAGTGTAGCATTTCTCCATGTATTGAACTCGGATCATGATGTGAAAGTACAGCCTGAATTTGTGGGTTGCCCACTCTATTATCACTCGGTTAATTTAGGATGTTCCAGTCTTACGGAGGAGTATTTTCTTGAGAAGCAATCGGATGTAAGTACCGGATAGACAATGCTGCCGATGAATAGGGGGAGATTGAACGAGTGCAAATTGCAAGACTTGAGGTCCGTCCTGTGTCTATCTCCATGGCGCTTATGCTCCTTGTGGGGTATTATCTACATCTGCAGAGGTCATTTGTCTATAGCTCCGAGCTTCTAAATCTCAGGGGAGTCCATAACAGATGAAGATGGTGATGATACTGACTTTCCCTTGATATCAGATGATCCTAGATCCATCGTTTTCTCACCATTCTGTGTCTGTAAAAGCTGGTACTGGTTTTGCAGGAACTGTGTTGACAAATGGGGGATGTTCGTATTAGCATGGACATGAGCCATTGTATTCATGAAAGAAGTAAGCAAGTCGGAAATGATAAGCTAGAAAAAAGTATAGTTTTCATTTGTCTCCACCAAGGAAATGGGAAGCCATATCAGCGCTAAAAGAGAACACATACAGCGTAAGAGAATTATTTTTAGCCCATTCGTAGAAGAAAGAAATTTCAAAAGATTTTCATTTGTAAATGGAGATGTGACCGGATTAATCAAAATAGAAGTACCTCAATCTGGTTCTTAATTAATTTCGTTTGTAGGCCCAGTTGAGAGTCCGATGCACTTTCTGGATCGAATTGCCCATTAAGGCACGGGAACTGTGAAGGAAGTGGAGCACACTGTGGCAACTGAGCAAAGGTCACATTTGCAAACTCATACTGTTGGGACAGTCCACTTGCAGCTCCACCACCGGTGTTTGCCATTGAAGTGCTGGCAGGATGTCCAAATGTTTTAGGAAGCGAGTTATATCCAGGTGACCTACAAGCACAGAGTATAGTGCTAGCTTATTGCTATCTCTTCAGAATAACATATTAAAACGAGAAGGCATATACAGAAACTACGAACAACATTCAAATAATAAACAGTAGAAAATGGTGGATACCACATCAAAGCATTAGGAGAAGGATAAACAAAAGACTTCTCATATAGTGAGGCAGCAGAAGCAGCAGCTTGCAGTCTGGCCTGATGCTGACTAACATTATTATTTCCCGCACCATCAACAGTAGATCCTTGAGAAGACATACCAGTTGTTCCAGTTCCTGTATCCCAATAACCATGTTAGCCAAATGAGTTTTCCAGCAGTAAGAAATCGGGATTCCTCAAGATGCAACAAAACAAACAAAAGCCAAATTCTGCATTCCCCAACTATCAAGCTCGATTCACATTGATAGGGTAAAACTTAGAGAAGTCCTGGAAATTGCTCAATGGGGATTATGCTCTATTGCTCTAGCATGCCAAAAGCAAAACTAAAATAAAGCTACTCGCAAAGAGATTATCATACCTTGCTGTTGACCATGAGTTCTTGATGCAGTAGTAGATATCCCATTCTCAGGTGATATAACAAGTGCTCTGCATGTGGGGCATGTATTTTGTCTTTCTAACCATGACCTAAGGCAGTGCACATGGAAAAGATGCCCACAACTAAGTTTCTTGGCCACAGTCATCTCCTCACGACATATAATGCAGGTTGCATCACTTCTGCATGGATAGAAAATAAGATAATGTCAAAAGGAGTTATCAATAGAAAGCAAAACTAATAGTTTCCATTGAGTAAAAGGTGCTTACGCATTGAGCTCTTCAGGAGTTGCATCCGGGAAACGGTCATTCATATTTGAAGTGATGTTACGGTAACGTATGTAATCAGCTACACGGATTTTAAAGTTTCGGAATGTCTCATACAGCTCCCGAATCAAGTGAAGAGGCACACCATAGTTCCTGACGATACAAACGAACAAGCAATCAATCAGGACATTTGGGAAGTGACAGAATTAAGAAAAAGGAAACACTTTATGCTCATGCATCGAGCGTAGCAAGAAAAAGTCTATTTAATTAGTTCAGGACTCTGAAGAGAAGCTGAGCCATATTATGGATTAGCCAAGCATAGCTGAATTTTAACAATGCCTTGGACCATACAAGCATGTATGATCTGATCGCACTAAGCAGCAAAACCATAATCCCCAGACCTGGCTGCACAAGCTTGAGTATCTAGGACTTTAATTTGGTCAAATGGTATACAACCACATAAAACGATGCAGTGGAGGAAAAAGTTGAATTACAATAAGATTGAAATGTTTTATCATCAAAGGAACATCCATATAAAAAACTAGTAACCTGCTAGAAGCAAAAAGTTGGATACACATCCATACATGTGAAAGTAAGTGTCAAGAACAAGCAAATTTTGAAGTAAATATTTCACATGGAAACCAGCCCAGAAGCTCATATGCAGGTGTATACCCTAGGAATGCAGCAAAAATATTAAGCTGAATGGTAGCTTACACAAAAATGACAAGGAAGAAACACATGCACAGAGTCAAGTGGATCAAATCTCGGACAAGCTCCAAGTAAAATGTGTAGACAGCCTTCTTTTCCCATTGGCCTTCCATAAGCATGTCACTGACATAGAATATATACTTCAGGAAGGTTGATACAGTTGTCGTTGCGAGTATCATGTATCTGAAAGAAAACAATGTTCTGTAACAATAGTTCTTGGAAACAAAGTTGATACAAGAAATCACCTATTCTAAGCAACTTTTCTAGATGAAATTCCAGATATACAATAAATAATATAGTTCAAGAAACTTACTCGAATAGAAAGAATAGAGAAACAGAAGCCTTTCTGGTTTCTACCAAATACTTGATTGAATTATACAGAAAGACACTGTCAATAAGGAGGAGGAATCCCATGAAAGATACAATGCGGATATGAGATAGCATCGGAACAGATGGAGTTGTTTCTATGTATTCAACTCTCTTTTGGGCCAACCAATGCAAAGCCTTAATCAGAAGTAAAGCTGTAACCATAGCTAGAAATGTAGTAGAAAAATCTTCTCTGAAAATAGTAATTGTAAACAGTATTTCCATGACTTCCCGCCACGACTGCTCATTCAGCCTTTCAACTTCTGCTTCTCGGAGTGAGCCAAGAAAGATTTTCTTGGTCAATTGCCACAAGATACACATAACAACCAGACCCATGTTCAAAAGAAGCACCAAACTGATCTTTGAAGTCGACAGGTAAACCATTGAAGGGTAAAACTGGCCCCTGCTATTAAAGGCATGATAAATGACTGCCAAAGTAGCCAACAAACTGAGTCCAGCATATGATTGCAGCTTCATCATTTCACACTGTTCCCTGTTGATCATATGCAATCAATCAATTATATCCAGGCACCTGACAGAACGAGAAATTTATTTGTTTGATTATCTGATTACTATTCCCCACAACATAGAATTTCAGGAACTAACTTGAGACAAGACATTTACTTTGATTATTTCCTTTCCTCTTGAAATTCTTTGACAGTGAATTAGAGGAACTTTTTCCAAATATTGATTGATCATCATTGCTTTTCAAAATGAAATTTGACTATTACAGAAGTTGGAAAAGGGGGAAAAGAACAACATAGATTCATGTGACTGACAGCACGGCCATACTTTTCAATGCTTTCATTTTACTTTAATTTCAAAAAATCAGAGCTGTTCCGACATTTAACGCCATCAGGTTGTTTAGATCAATTCCAGTGAGTTTTTGGCCGCTGCATGACATTAATTTTAGTCGAGCTGGGGCGTTATATCACTCACCACCGCCGCAATCATTAATCATAAAATTTGTTGATTGTATGCCACTTAATGAAGTTACACATAACACAAACCAACTATTTAATACACCATTTAACTCTACCCAATCGTAAAGAATTGGGAAAAAAACTCAATACAAACATAAATAGATGAATAAAAACACACAAGACTTTTATAAACGTCAACTACCAAAAACACAAAATATTCCGTAGCTACAACTGAACCCCAAAAATAAAAAATGGTTAAAGTTGATGATCATCATTAGAACCCTAAAAGATGTAGTAAACCTACATACTAACATCCGAAGACTTCGTGATTCCAACAGAAGCCCAGAAATGATAAGAAATTGAATAATTGAATTAGCAAAACAATAAGAACACACAACAATTGCAGTTCCATCGCATAATCGCATCAAAATTCCGACAAAGACGAAAGCAATAACATTTCATCCGATTAAATTGCTGAAAAAAGAATTATTGACAAACTCATCTAACAACGGCATCATCAGATTCCAGGCGGACCCAGAATTGAGAATTAAAATAAGATAAAAGGGCACTTACTGTTCACAAAAACGGAGAGGAAAAACCCAGAAGCTTGGCCGATGACAGAAACTCCGTCGTCTGTGAAAATCCGGGAAATTTGAAGCTGAATGATTATTTGCAGGTAGGTTGGTTGGCCGGGGGGTTGAGGTGAGGTGTATGAATGTACGTGTCAAAAATTCATTGGTTGGACAGCAGAATATCATGTCCATGAGATGGGTGACTTCACGTGTTGACCCAACTGAGCCCATATTCTTATCATGGTCCAGCCCATTAGCTTTGTAGAAGGTAGCCCAAATGCCTGTTAAGCCCATTATCCCTTTATGTTGTCCACCACAAAGCCCAATTCTAATATTTTTGTTTGAACTCAATATATTTCCTTTTTATTTTCCAAGAATGGAAATCCTCAAAAAACTCAACTCTACATTTAATCTGCATTGTTTCCAGTGCCATGAAGTAATGGGTTTTTCTTATATATCTCATCTGTGGATATATGGGTCTAATGTGATCTAGCCCGTTATATTCAAATGAGTAAATTATTTTTTTATTATAAAAAAAAATAATTTATTTAATATATTTTTTTAAAATAAATTAATTTATTTTTCTATTTAAGGAGATTAATTATTTTATTTTAAAAAATACGGCGGAGTAATTTGCTGTGTTTTAACAATATAGAAGATAAATTGTTAATTTTTTTTATAGAGGATAATTTGTTCATTTATAATATTATAGGGGTTGTTTGTATTTTTTTTCATGATAAAATAAAAAAATTAAAAAGTATATAGATAATAGGATCCACATTGTATTTGATTTGATGTGCATATTGGGATTAGATGTTTAGTATCTTCTTGCCTCGATCTCGAAGCTTATTTTAGTTTATAGGGATAATTACACTTTCATCTTCTGAAATTTGGTATAATTATATATAAATTTTTTATGATTTGAAAAATTATATCTAGCATCCATAAGGTTTGCTCTGTGTAACAAATAAATATATATGTTAGTCAAAATTCATCAAGTTTGCTGATATTGACAAAAAAATTAAATAAAAATTAATATTTATGCTCGACTGATTGATTATTGGTTTATTACAGGTCAAATAATTTTTTTTGAATTAAACTACACTTATAATGGTGAAGATAACCTCTTCACATGCATTAACGGTTGAACGCGTATGGGAATAATTTGGTTATAAAAAGATCTATTTGACCTGCAATAAATCAGTAATAAGTCAATCATGGTTACGATATGTGTTTTTCTGATTGTTTATTAATATTAGCAAATTCGGTGAATTTTGACTAATAGATGGACTTATTTATTAGATCGAAGCAAACCTCAAGAGTGCTAGATGTAATTTCCCAAACCACAAAAAATTTACATGCAATTATACTAAACCTCGAGATAAGAGAGTCTAAATATCCCTAATTTATATGAGCTTAGAAAATTTGTAATAACAACATCAAGAAGAACCTCGAATACCAAATTCTAGGACAAACATCCATTTGTAACAATTTTGTCGTAGAAAAAGGGGTCCAGTTCTTTACTACTACTTTCTATTTGAGATGGCTCCAGTTCCAGTGCTTTAGGTCCGCCCCCCCATCTGTTTTGTTCTCCAATTGCCACGCGGTCATTTTCACCCAAATCCCTAGCCATGGATTGATTCCCAATTTCTCCAAAAATCATATGGTTTCTTCACCCAAAACCCTAGCTAGGAACTCTTTCTCATAGGTAGACATCCCCAAGTTTTTTGCTTACTTAAATATGCAATTGGTCTGCCTTCTTGCATGAGTACTACTCCTATTCCTTTCCCACAAGCATCTGTTTCAACTACAGATGTTTCAGTTAAATAGGTAATACTAGTACAGGGGCAGTAGACATTACCTCATTCAGTTGCTTGAAAGCACTTTCAGCCTCTTCATTTCACATAAATCCATTTTTTTTATAGAGAAGTCAAGGGTTCGCTAATGAGCCTATAGCCCTTGATTAATTTCCTATAGTATCATGTTAATCCAAGGAATCCCCTCAATGCTTTGACTGTGGTGGGGGTAGGCCAATTTCTCATGCACTCCACCTTCTTAGAGTTAGTGGCTACACCTTCATTTGAGATGATATGACCCAAGTATTACACCTGAGGTTGGGCAAAAGAACACTTGCTTCTCTTTGCATATAACCTGTGTTTTCACAGCAATTCTAACACACTTTTCAAATGCTGCAAATGAGCACTCCATCCCTTGCTATAAATCAAAATATTATCAAACAAAAAAAAAACTTTTTCTGAGGAAAGACTAAAAAGTCTGATTCATCAAAGCCTGGAATGTGCAAGGTGCATTGCACAACCCAAAAGACATAACTAAACACTCATAGCGACCACTCTGTGTCATGAAATTGGTTTTGGATATATCCTCCTCCCTCATCCTTATATGGAAGGATCCTGACCTCAAATCTATTTTTGAAAAATATTTAGCCCCATGCAATTCATCCAACAATTCATCTATCACAGGAACGGGAAGTTATGTTTTACAGTAAGCTTGTTAAGGTATCTATAGTCCACACATAGTAGCCCCCATTTTTCTTCTTGACAAGTAACACAGGTGAAACAAATAAGCTCTGGCTTGCTCTAATGATCCCATTAGTCATCAGTTCCCTCACAATATTCTCAATTTCAGTTTTTTGCTCATAAGTAAACCTGTAGGGATGTTGCCTTCTAGGAATAGCATCAAGATTCAGTTCAATCTGTTAATTGCTGGAAATCCAACTCAATAGGGTTGTGAGCTTGCAACCAATCATACCCCAACACAAAATCAGATCATCCTAACTTCAGTGCCCTCACAGGATAGAAATATTGGTGCCCTTGTACTTCCCAAATGAAATCAGGACAGATGACCTTGCTCATCAACTTATATCCATCAACAACACTTACCATCATTGAGGTAGTAGGCTCAGTCTTGAACCCCAATGCTCTAATCACCTTTTCATTAATAAAGCTATGAGTACTGCCATTACAATTAGGATATGAACCTCTTTACCACTCACAAGTGCCTTAACTCTTAGAGTACCACTGCTCATACTCCCACGCGTTGCATTTAGGGAAATAGTGACATCTTCTTCCTCTAGCTCATCCATTGGCTCCTCCACTTGCCCAGTGTTCTCCTCATATGCCTGCACCTCTTCTTCATTCATTAGCATGTAGAAATACCTCTCTTGCACTTATGCCTTAGCACAAACATCTCATCACAGTGGTAGCATAGATGTTTTTTCTTTTCTGGCCCTCCTTTCTACCTCAGTAAGGAGCCTTCTAGATTGTTTGTATTCATTTTTGGCTTTGAAGGAAAGTTTATAAGAATGCTTAAATGGTGGGGGTTTTGTTTTGAGGTTTGTATGCGGGCTTTGCTTGGTTAATGTTTTTTGGCGGGGTTGTGTTTTCTTGAGAATGGCATTCACATTTGCCTCTTGTTTCCTAGCAAATATAATAGCTTGATTAAGAGTGGCAAGTTTCATTATAGCAACGAACCCTTTTATCTCCTCCTTTAGTCCACTAATAAAGTTCATCATAAAAAATTCTTCACCCAAATGCTTGTTGAAGATAAGAATCTGTGCTTGTAGCTCCTCAAATCTCTCTAAGTATGTGTTAATTGTGGTTTCTTAATGAAGCTTATTGAACTTTGTTACTTATCTTTCATAGTCTAGATTCTTAAACCTCTCCAGTACAGCTACAATCAGTTCTGTCCAAGAGAGTTCTTCTCTCTTTTCCATATGACCTTGATACCACAGCTCAGCCTCCCTTCCATATGAATCATCTGAAAATACCGAGTACACACCCTGATCCAAGATCTTGAATCCTCCCTATTAAAGAGGGGAAACTTCATCCTATAATGGCATTGTAACTCTCTGAGTAGACTGATTTGTGGGTTCATTTCCAACTGGATGATGCACAGTTGCACGTGAGGAGGATCCCTTTTCCATAGATGCAGTTAATCCTTCTCCAAGGATAGACTTACTTTTGCTGTACTGTTGCAGCTATTCCACAACACTTTTAAACCGCTGTTGAACTATAAGTCTGTAACTAGAGTGAGTTCCATGTTCATAACTGTGATTGCAGTCTATCTTGCACATCTGTTAATTAATCAAAACTAGCATGGGTTTGTTCTTCACTCGCCTGTCTTCTTGCCCGTTCATTAATCAATATGTCATTTTTCTCCTGAGCTTCTTAAAGCTCCTTCAATCTAGTACCATCAACTATTGTTATATGTTTTAAGTTTCGAGGATCGTCTGGCTCTGAAACCAAATGTAACAATTTTGTTGCAGAAAAGGGGGTGGGATGATAGAACAGAAGACAAAGGAGAGATATTGTAGAAACTTTATAAAATTTTCATTGAATTCTGAACTGCCAAACCTCCCACTTTTAAACAACGTTCTAAAAGTTCAAAAAGAAATTACAATTCTCCTAAATCAACTAAAAATAGCGATGCCAGGATCCCCAGCTCTTTACTACTTCTTTCCATTTGAAGATGGCTCCAGTTCCAGTGCTTTAGGTCCGCGCCCACATCTGTTTTGTTCTCTAGCTGCCACGTGCCCTCTTGTTTGATGTAGTACCATCTCCCTAATGCGGTCACTTTCGCTCAAATCCCTAGCCAGGGATTAATTCCCAATTTCTCCCAAAACGTCGTCGTTCTTCTCCCCTTTTTTAATTTCTTCCCAAATTCAATTCCGCCCTTGATCGAACGGCTCTCATTGACCTCCTTCATCGATTGGTTGTCTTCGAAAGTCGCATTTTCAATTAAAAGCATGACACCATTGCAACCATTAAAATGACCTTTCAACGGGTTTTTGTCATTTTCAAAAAATCTCTAAGGGCATGTTTACATTTAGGTATAAATTTGGATTGTGCTATTTATCCAATTGTGTAAATCATTTTCTTTTCATGATATAGGCTCAGTTCAAATCCTATAGCTCGGAACAAGTCTTGATTGCGCTTGATATGAAATTAGAACGCATGGGGTCTGATTGAGAAATCCAAGCAGAAATCCACAAAATATTCAATATTTTTACTATTAAAACTTTTTCATCCTCACTCAAACGAATAGAGTAAACAACTTATAATTTTTATTAATTTATCAAATCTTACAACAAATTCATTCAAATTCTGTCAACCATCTATGCAAATCACGAATGTAAATTGGCTTTAATATGATTCCCTTATCAACATTGATAAGATGCAATTTTTGCAGTTTTCTCTCCCTCGCTGCCCCCGCCTTCCCACAAAAAAGCAAAGGGAAAAGGGCAGAATCCACTCTCACTTTATATTAAAAATGTCCCCTTTGATTAAAAAGATGAAAAAAGAGAGCACAAGAAAAGGAAAAAGAAATACAGATTTCCAAGCATGGGACCAGAACTAGAATAAAATCGGGTTCCAGCTTCCACTTTTCCACGGAAATGAGCAGAAATTCCACAACACAGTATCGGGAACCGTGTGTGGCGACTGATTTCTGTTGCTGCTGCTGCATCAACTTTCCCTAGTTTGTCTTGTTCTTGCTGCAGCTACACTCCAGTTGTGGCTTAAAAGGGCTGGAGAAGTACTGGAAGACACCAAAGCCCAGAGCTTCTAGAGGGGAATGGAGAAGGCGCTGGTGAAAATGGGAAGCATAAAAGCTGGAAGCTTTTGGCTCTCAAAGAAAGCAAAGGAGGAGCTGAATAACATCACCCAAGACCTTAATGTATGTTCTTTACTGCTTTCTAATGTATCTCATTTCTTGTTTTGGTGTATGAGCATTTGTGGGATTTGTTGGTTGATTTGGTTCTATGTGAGTTCTTGGTTCAATCTTTCTTGTCAATTGTTTGGAGGGATGTTGAGTGAAATAGGTTTCCAAGAAATGACTAAACAGAAATGGGCTTGGAGAATAGTTGGTTTTCTTGGATGTAATTTGTGTTTAATCTACTCAGCTTTGAAAGATTGGTGATTTGCAGGGGAATGCTGCTTGTTTTCTTGTAATGTTGTATAAGATGGAGAAAGTTCCAAGTTCTCATTTTTCTCTTTTTGTAGCTGTTGGTGGCTTTTCCTATCCATGGAAAATGTTGTCGAAATTAAACCAAATCAGACTGGAAAATGGCATTGATTTTGGAATGGTATAGTTGTATTTCAGGAAGTAGGGGTGATGCCCTTATGATATTTACATTGTCTTCTCAACAATTAAATGAGTGAATGTTGTTGGGATATCAGTTTATTACCACAGAGATATCATACTTGATAAGTAAACAAGTTCTATTTGGTTTGCATAAAATTTGACTGGTGAAATGGCCTGTTATCGCAGACCGTCTCCAATGTTGTGGAAGAGAAAGCAAAATGGATATTCAACAAGCTAAAAGGTGCGTAGTTTATCTTCGATTGTGTATTCTTGCAATCTTCTCATGCTTGTGGATTTGAAATCAAACAATTGAATACGTAACCTGGTTGTGCTCCACAAGCAAAAGCGACAAATGTTGAACGTCTGCTAGTGTGTGAGAGCAATGTTAATAGTGGCTCCATTTTCTCTGTTCATTGATATCTTGTGTGCTTTACATGGTTGGTTTTATTCATTCTCTATTTGTTGTGTATTCTTCTTGTTATTGTCTTCAGTATGTTTCAAATAATGCTCGGAGATACTTTGATTCTTGGGAAGGATGTAAATCATGGAGATATATTGCATGCTTGAAATTATCATCAACAATATGATCACAAGTCTTAACATCAGCAAACATGCTAAAATACATACTACCATTTTCTTGTCTCTTCCCGTATAGGAAAGCCACCGAGGAGCTTGCCTGATCTTCTACGAGAATACAACCTACCACCCGGCCTTTTCCCTCAGAGCATCACAGCTTACGAGTTTGACGAGTCCAAATCAAAGCTAACCGTTCACTTGCCCTTCCCGTCTGAAGTGAGCTTCAAGGACTCATCTGCAGTAAGGTATGCCCCACGAATCAAATGCATTCTTCTCAGGGGTAAGCTCATCGGTATAGAAGGCATGAAAACGAAGCTCCTCGTGTGGGTCAAGGTCACAAGTGTAGCTGTTGAGGGCAACAAGTCAGAAAAGGTTTCTTTCACGGCCGGTGTAAAGAAGTCGAGGCCTAACGACGCCTATCTCATACCTCGTGAAGCCGTTAGAGTCGAAGAATTTTGAGAGTAGAATCTCCAAGATGATGATGACGATGACATGGTTTTTGTTGGTAGTGGCTCATGGATACCTCATCCGTGTTCTTGATTCTAACATTATTAGGACATTACTAGGTTGTGATATGGTTTTCTTTGTAGTCAATTATCTCATGTACATCGTCAAAACCCCTAGGTAAGGCAGGGCAGTAAATCTAGTATGAATCATGTCTGCTGCAGTCTGCAGTCTAGAGGTTTTGGTGAACTCATCAAAGAAAAAGGGAAGCTGTTTAAGTTAGTGAAAATTCAGACATTTCCTTCTCTTTTTTATTTGATTAAATGTTTCCCTTATTTTATTTTTTTATTAGGGTAAATAGATTGATTTTCTTGATATTTAATATAATTATAAATATTTTTTTATTATTTAAGAGTTACAAATATTCTCTAGAATTAACCTCCTTATGACAACTCATTGTGGGGCGTATTTGTTAAGAAAAATTTGTAATTTTTTAAGGTTAAAATGCATTTTACCCGTCTCTCCCCCTTTGTTTTGTTGATAAAGTTAAAACTCCCTGTATTTTCTAAATAGGTTAAAAACCCCCTTGTGTTTTGTAAAATTCAGCAAAAATAGCCCTTTTGTTAGTAATTAATGAAATATGCATTACACGCGCTCCTTGTGCGTTTGGCGATATTTTTTAACTGTTTTTGATATTTTTATTAAAATGCCCTTATGGTACTTATATATTTCACATGTACATTTTTTTACTAATTTTGAGTGATTTTTTTGTATTTTCATCTATCTTAAAAAATTGTTTTTTAAATATATTTACTTAAAAATATAAAAACACTATATAAATCTTTTAATTTTATAATCTAAATTAAAATATTAAATTAAATCAAATCAAAATATATTTAATATTAAATTAGATTACATTTAAATTCAAATAATTTTTATAATCGTTAAAATTGAAATTTAAAAACTATAATTTTTAAATCTAAAATTATTTTTATTTAACTAAAATATATATTTAAGTACAATAGTTATTATAATTATTTAAAATTATTTTTAATTAACTAAAATATATTTAAGTAATGTAATTAAAAAAAAAAACTAGGACGACGGCGTCGTTCTTGATCTGAACAATGTTGCGTCACTGTCACCCCTATCTACGGTGACAGGAGGGGGGGAGGCGGCGGGATTGTGCTGAGGGGTGGCGGGGGAGTTATTAATTTTATTTATTAAATAATATTTTTTATTAATAAAATCTGAACCCTTGATATCTTTTATAAATTTAAGATCCAACAATTAAAATTAATTGATTAGATCTAATAGTTCTGATATAATTAATATAGATTCAACGGTTATTAAAATAAAAAAAATAATATATATTAGGTAAGGGTGCAACGGTCATTTTGTGAAAAGAATTAATACCATTAGTTAGATTTAACAGAGATGGACAATTAAATTATATTTAAATTTATAAATCGAGTAGATATATTAATAATTTAAATTAATGAAAATATTCGAATGAAATAAATAATATAAAAATAGACATACATCCATATTCTTTCGACTCAAACTTAAATTCGTAACCTTATCAATCAAGCAATGCCTCGTTGACAAGTGTTGCAAATTTTCAATTATCATTTGTTGCGTGAAATGCACGATAAAGTTGTCGATCATGCTCAAAATCACAACGGCCAATTTGGTCGGACGATTGTATAATTAATTATAAAATAAATAATTATAATATTTGAATTTATAATTAATTATACAACTGTAAATTGATAATTAAGTTTGGCCAAACGGACACAACATCTATTCATTGATTTCTTTTCGGAATTCTTTCTTTCAAATACAAATAGAAAGTTTAAATAAGTCGTATCTTGTTGGATAATTACACTCTCTTTCCGTTAAATTTATTGTAATTATACATAAATTTTTGATGATTTGAAAAATTATATCTAGCATCCCTGAAATTTGCTTTCATCTAACAAATAAGTTCTTCCAGTAATCAAAATTCACTAAATTTACTGATATTAATAAAAAAAAATCTATATTTGCTCATGATTAACTTATTATTGATTCATTATAGGTTAAAATAGTTTTTTTTTTTATGACCAAATTACCTTCATATGTCTTCACATATTAATGCATGTGAGTAGATATACCTTCACTGTTATAACGGTAGTTTAGTTGGGAATAAATTATTTGACCTGCAATAAGTCAGTAATAAGTCAATTGAGTTTTTCGTTAATATAAGTAAATTCATTGAATTTTAACTAAGGGATGGACTTATTTGTTAGATGAGAACAAATATCGAGCGATAAATGTAATTTCTCAAACAGAGGAGATGGGAGTGTAATTATTCCATACATATATATTTAAAAGAAAAAAAGAAAAAGAAAGAAAAACTCACTCTATATAGTCGAAAATCGAAATATTCCTTTGAAAAGCGTGGTTTAATTATTAGATAACGTGTTATTCATTGAAGTCGGAAATCCGCGACTAATATGATGTCCTGTTGAATTGGTAATTAGTCAGAGCAAGGAGGAGTTCCTTCAGGACACAACGACGTCGTAGCATGGACTCCGCAGTGTCTACTCTCTCGCTACGAGTAACTGAGGAAAAGCAGTGAAGTGAAGCAACCTGAAAATTGCAGCTCAAAACCCTAGTGAAATTCACAAGCAAATCCATCAAACAAAAGGAGAGCTCCAGCAGCTAGAATTCGATTGCGAATGGCGATATCGGGAGATCTTAGGGTTTCGGCAGCTCTGAGTCCGTACAAATTCAACCCACTTCGCACCACACTGCATTTTCCCCCTTCTAAGGTTTGTTTCACCCTTTCCCCCTTTTCAATTTCTCTACCATTCTATCTTTCTTTATTGGTTTCTACGATCAGTTTTTTGTTTCTCGGGTTGGGCTTCGTTCTCACATTGGGTTCTAGAGAAACTTATCGGTGGTTATTTTTTCAGCATTTTTGTTTTTAATGTAATTTCATATTTTATATGACTGCAGGAATTTTTCTGATAATTCCGACGGTAGGCATATTTTTCTTTAATGCGAGGGATTATTGCGTTCTTGCTGCTGCAGATTCATGGATCTTTTGATTTTTAACAAAGCATGTTGACACAACTTGAATAGGATTTGCGAATTTGCTTCTTGGGTTATAATTGAACGTGATGCGGCTTCTCTGGTTGATCTCCAAAGTGGTTTTATAAATTATGCCCTAAAGTTATATTACATTTTAGCTCTTGAGTTCTGTCTCTATGTATTGTTTTCTTTACAGTTTACACTTGAAATGGCCTGAATTCATGAATGAATCTTTCCTGAAATGTGGTGTATGGAGTAATCTGGATCTCGATGCAGTATAAGATAAGATTGTCACTTGATGAAATCTTGATGTCCCGATAAATCACACAATTACATGACCATAAAAATTTGAGAAATTAAGTTATAGTTGGAAACATGCTATATTGATGCAATTCTATTGTTCATATTACTATGATGGCTGCTCTGGAGAATATATTCCTTGAGGTGATTATGAAAGCTTAGTGCCCATTACATGTTAAAATCAGACTGCGTGAAACTTCATGTTTTGGGGTCAAGTTGGTTGCTCCGAACATTTCAGCTAATAAAACGGCCTGGTGTTTTAGTTATATTATCTGTTGATGCTTCATGTTGACAGTCTTGTTATTGTCTCTCTGAACAAAATTCCTATCTTTCTTCCAAGTGTGCGCATAATGGCTAGATCAACACAGCCAAGGATAGTGTTGTATTGATACATACATCGACCGCATTTTTGTCTGAAACATGCAATTCATTGCTTTACAGGTGGATTGTAATGTGTTTGCTAATGGTGCATCCAGTGTTTCTGAGGCTATGCCAAGATGTGTT
Source organism: Sesamum indicum (assembly GCF_000512975.1). Classification (NCBI taxonomy): domain Eukaryota; kingdom Viridiplantae; phylum Streptophyta; class Magnoliopsida; order Lamiales; family Pedaliaceae; genus Sesamum; species Sesamum indicum. Next base: position 4,580,793 of record NC_026148.1, on the reverse strand, counting down.
CGTGCAGCACTTGATGTCCACAGCACAAGATGCCACTCTAGACGGCCTCTTGGAGTTTTTGGAGAATATAAGCTTTCACAAAATTCCATCAGCCAGGAGGTTGAGAATTTCCTCCTCCATGCAATTAACATGAACTTCTTCGAGCGTTTAAACTTGGCTTGGAAGATAATGTTCCCATCACCTACATCGAGAAAGAATTCTAATGCAAACATTGCCAAGCAACGTCTCAAGATGATTCTTTTCTCAGATCGTTGTGCTGTCAGTGATGAGGCAAAACAGAAGATAGTAAGCAATGTTGTCAGCGCGCTATCTGATTTCGTTGAGATAGAATCACAGGATAAAGTTCAATTGAGCGTCTCAACGGATCCAGATCTTGGTACCATTTATTCTGTCACAGTGCCAGTGAGGCGGGTGAGATCAGAATATCAAATAGACGATGAAACTGGAACGATAACAAATATCGAATACAAAGACACTGGAGAAACTTCTGGTTCTGTTGATGTCAAGTTTGATTTTTACATTCCTAGCGACAAATTCAAGGATTTTAGTGTGTGAAATGAGGCGATTCTTGAGAAGCTGGACGGGACCTGTATGTTTGCTCGATATTGTTCTTTTTCTTCTTTATCTTTGTTTTTGCGAGCAAGTGGGATGTCTTGGATTCATTCTCTGGGCAGAATATATTCTGTATATATATCTGGAAATCTCTTTCTACTTTCAAGGTGGTCTCAACTTTGAATAAATTGCTAACAGGGACAACGCTTCTAATTCTCTATATATATCAAACCAATTGTTTGGTTCGATTGATAGGTAAAAATCAAACCAAATTCGGTTTAGCTTTTTACTGAATTAGCTGATTTTTTTTTTAATAATAATTCCTACATATTTACATATAAATACAATAATATTTTTATATATAGTTTTTTATTATGATATATACATATAAATATTATATATTTATTATATCATATATATTCTTTAAGAAAATGGTATTGACTACGGTATGGTATACTTGTTTAATATTTAATCACTCCATTTGAAATGAATTTGAATATTAGTTGATCTGTAGAAATAAACTTTTTTTATTTCTTTGTTTTCCCATCACATATATATATATATATATATTAAAATTAGAGATCTTGATAATATTTGTATTTGTGGTTTGAGTGTTTTATTTTGTGTTTTGGAGATAAATAGAGAAAAATAGAAATAAATAAGTGTGTGTTGAAAATAGATGATATGTTTGGGTTTGTGTTTTGAGGTAATTTAAAATATTTTAAAATAAGTGGTGCAGGTTTGATGTTGGAATTTGAGATATAAAAATCATTATTTATTGTCAAATCATATCTTTTTTATATAGTAATATGTATATATATTTACTATGTTTAATATTGTATTTTTTTGAGACAAAAATCACTGTTTATTGTCAAATCATGTCTATTTTATATAATATATAAAAGTGTATATATATTATATATAAAAAGTTGAAAAATAAAAAATAATAAAAATAAAATATAAAAAAACATAAAAATAAATATTAAGTGTGTTTTATGTTGTTTTGGAAAATACGAAAACATAAAAATCAAAGACAGTGCTTAGGTTTAAACTCATAACTTTGTCCGACTGTAAACACACACAGCGGAAACATATGGCCCATTGTAAATCATCATCAGATGACTGATTCTGGCCCAGCATTGGTCCTAAATTGGGCTATGAGGTCTAATCTTAACGGTTTGTTCTCCGAGGAAAGGACTCAAACGATCAGGTTTGAGCGGGAAATTTCCAGGTTAAAATAATTCTGCACTCGAATTCAAAGTACTCCTTGTAGCATTTTGCTTCTCTCCATTTCGCTCGCCTTCAGATATTCTCGCTCTTCCAGCATGAGTACTTGCTTGAATTTCAGTAAACCGATCAAGGACGCCATTTCGAGGATTCGATTTGCTCCCGTTTCGAACAATCTCCTAATTTCCTCATGGGATTCGGTAAGTTTCGTACTATGACAAAATTATCCTGCCAATTACTAGTTAATTGTGCTCTGTAACACCTCTATATGTGTGTTGTGTAATGGATTTTGTAACTAACAGTGGGTGTTTCATATAATTGAGCAGAGTCTTCGACTTTACGATGTGGATAAATGTGAGCTCAGATTAGAAACTTCTGCTGAAGGAGCAGCGCTTCTCGACTGTTGTTTCGAGAGTGAGTCGATTGCTCTGAGTGCTAATTCCGATGGTTCTATTCTCAGGTCTGCCGTTTTTGTAATTATTGATGTTTTGGTATATTTGTTTGTATGACTGTTTGTTATGTCTGAAAGTAGCGACATTCTACATTTATTTTAGAGCGAGTAGGAGATTTCGGGCCTGTGCAAAATAATGTTGTCAGTTGAATTGTTTCCAAAGTCTCTTGCATTAACTACTCCTAAATGAGACATCGAACTTATAGCAGTTATAATTTATCCTTCCGCCTTGGCATGAGTGTCTCAACAGGAATGGTACCTGAATTTTAGGCATTGCAGTGGCAAAAACTCAGCTATAGAACACCATATGTTATATTCAAACAAATTATAGGACGAGGAAAAGAAAACAAGATAATAGAAATTCAAAATTTTTTTAGGGGAAAAAATTGCACATGACATTTGGATTTATTTATTTTTGGTTAGGTGGCAGCAGCCCTAGCTTGCGGTTGAGTAGGTCAATTTTAAAGGATTAAGTGTTGCAGGGATAATCTCTTACGTCATCAGTTTCAGGTTGAATTTCAACAGCACACTGAAGTCGTTTGATCTTCAAGAATTTCAAATAAAAGAGCAACTAAGAAAAAGTGGATAAACTCAATCTAAATGAGCTAAATAGATTTGCCACATCCTATAACGTACCAAGTTTGTCAAATAAGAGGAACTTGAATTATACGAAAGCAACTGTACTTTTAATACAGTTCACTTATGAGTTAACAAAGTTGTGTTGTGTAGAAATACTCTCTTTTATGTTCGTCAGTTCACATTCATTTGTTTCCATCTTGGGTTGAAAATGCTCTTTTTGTTGACACATATGATATAATATTTCCTAGGTATGATATGCATTTGGGAACCAGCGAAGCAATAGAAAATCATGAGGACTTAGCAACCTGTGTTGAATATTGTGAGGAAACAGGTAAGATATTGGTAACATGTAAATCCACTTATTATCTTCAAAACCCATTTTATATCAGCAGTGCCCTATGTGTGTTTTTGACGTACTGAAGGAAATGTGTTCCAATTCTATTTCTCGTCAGATTCCGCTTGGACCTAAAGCACATATGACCTATCTTCTTTAGATTGTATTCTTTTCTAGTATTTTCTTTTTTGGGGGGACAATTGTATGGATGCTTGGTCTAAGAGACTCTAGCTCCATATCACTGCCAACCATGAAGGAAACACATGAATCAGTTGATGAATTAGGCTTCTGGACTAAGATGTTAATGCGTAAACAGAGGGCAGGTACACAAGTAGTTTTATTGTTTTTTACCTCAATATTTTTGAAGTTTTGAAAATTAGAAATCAAAATTGGACGTGAGGAAGAGGCAATTTTCTTTTTCCAGACTACATGAAATGGTAATTTCTGTGGTATTAACATTCTTTTTCTGTGCCTGCAGGTCAAGTTATCACTGCCGGTTGGGATAAAAAAGTAAAGTTCTGGGATGCACGCAGTGGTAGTTCTTTTGGATGCTTGAGTAATGTGGATGTGGAAGTTGAATCTGTGTCAATTTCTGGGTTAAATTTGATGGTTGCTCTCAGGTCATCAGTGCATATGTATGACTTGCGTTATGGATTGGTTCAAGCAAAAGAATATTTTATGGACATAAACATAAAATGTGTCCGCTCAAATTTGGATTTAGAAGGTATCGCAGTAATTGCTGTATTTACTCCTTGTTTAAAATGCATGCAATGAGCTTCAGCAGTTTGTGAACTTAAAACTTTTACAATTAATTACAGTAGGCTATGCATCATCGTCACATCCATCTTAGTTGTCATACAATTTTAATCGCTTGGAACTGAAGTTTTGATAATTGATTTCACTGCCATACGCTTCACTCGCTAGCATTATATACTTCATCATTATCTGACTTGTTAGCTATATTTTGAAATGAAATCACTATGTATCTCTGGTTGATACATTTTGTTGATTTAATGTCAGAGTTGATCTTGATGATGATGCCTATTTATGCAGGATTTGTGGTTGGATCGACTGACGGACGAGTTGCTTTGGAATATCTCGGTAAATCCAATTCAACAAATGAGGGGTCAGTATATATTTCTGTGCTATAGTCCTCTGTTGAGCCTGTTTTATGGTTTTGAAGGCCTCTCTTGAGTCTTGATAACTTAAGGTTCTGATCGAATTCGAATTATCTCTTCTGAATTGATTGGTATGCATTAGGACAAGTCTTTCGCTTGAAATAGATATTAGCAGTATATGTTTTGTCGATCTAATATGACAAGAATTACCCTTGCTGGAATTCAATACCACATGAAATGTACCATCTTAAGATACAAAAGGTTGTTCGTGCTGCTGCACTCAGCATTGGCATTTGTTTCGTTATTTCAGTTTTCCTCTTATAAATTATTTGCTATCTCTAAACATTCCCTCTAACTTCATGAACTTTTAAAGACCTATAGTGAAATAGTCATACTTAATATTATCACCTAAGTTAGAATGGTTTGGATTCTTGAGTACCGAGGTGGTAACAGATGTGACACCAAAAAGATCTTGATCCTATCTTCCCAAGGAGAATAATGCAATAAATTAATGCATCGTTTACATATTGACGCTACCTAACCTCACATGCCTCTGAAATTACATATATCAAAGTACGAAGTTTACTAAAGGAGTCATTTTCAAACACTCTATCACGTTTTTCTTTTCACTGCAATATTGCTCTCTTCAAGTTTTGGCAATAATTCCTTCTGAAAGTTGGAGATTTTCTATCTTCTATTATCTTTTCTCGAAATTGATATCTTTACTATTCCACATCAGGCAACATATTTGCACCTGCATTTCCTGAAAATGCAGTACTGATGATGTGTGTATTTTCACGGCATGTTATACAAAGATTCACTTTAAGTCTTGCACTTCTACAGATATGCTTTCAGATGCCATCCAAAGGACAAGAATGGACGACATCACCTCGTTGCAGTGAATGATATTGCATTTCATCCATTGTATGTGCCATTTCATTTTTAGCTTGCCATCACAGACCTTTCAAATACATGACTGTGTCCTTTCTCTTTCTCAGTTTATGTGGTGTCCTCGTTACTGGTGACAATGAGGGCCATGCTACAATTTGGGATGTCCTGAATAGGAAACGACTATTGGAGGTATAGTTAACCTTAACTTCTGGGAAATTGGCTGTCCTTCCACAAGATGTGTTTATACATGTATCAAGTATCAACCCATCAACATAATTAGGATACATAATAATGAGAGTAGTTGGAGGATGATAAATTGCATCAGTATGCAGTAGGAACTGATATGAAAGGCAATGTTAATGGATTGCATCCGATGGTCCCTTGGATAAGCCTTTGGTTCAATCATAGAGTTTGCAGCTTTCTTCATTTTAGAGTTTAGGGGTGGATTTTACACAAACCACTAGGTTTTGCCAGCAAGACTAGTTATGAATAGACTAAGAGTACTCTGTTTTACTGGTCTATATCAGATTTTCATCCATTATTAACAGATGTATAGTGTTGAAATTATGCATATGCTTTTGTGAAGATTTAACTGCATCCATGTGACAGGATTTTAGGTTGCTGTAAGCTTTCAGCTGAAATTACTAACTTATCCTACACATTTAGATCTGTAACAACACTACTCTGTTTTTTCACGTTTATCAGCCTGATATATTTGATTTAGTATTTTTCCGATCCAAACTATTGGGGAGTTCTGATTATCTCA
>NC_026148.1:4560975-4574865 GCF_000512975.1 Sesamum indicum | reverse complement strand
TCACTTTCAGTTGCCTAGATATCCAAACAGTGTTGCATCATTGGCATATAACCATGAAGGACAGCTTTTGGCTGTTGCATCAAGTTACACTTACCAGGAGGCTGATGAAAGGTTGGCAGGCCACTTTATCCATTTGTGTTTCTTTAAGTCTTACGAATTGATTTCCCTCGTGTTATTGTGTAAAATGCTGGTGCATGTTACTTGAGGTCATATACATGATATGGTTTCGGCAAATTCACTATTCTTGCAGTAAAGACTCTATATTTACACTTAACACTGCATGCCTTAGAAAGCACAGGAATCACACATGGCAGCACAAACAATACTTTGGCAATAGCTGACAAGCATACGCATAATAAGTCCACCCACTTCATCCACTTGACTATATCATGCATTTTCTTTTGTGACAGAGAAGAGCAGCCTCAGATATTTATGCATCACATAGATGACCGACAAATCAAATCGGCTTCTGCTAGTAGTTCAAAGAGGAAATGATTGCGTGAAGACAATAGAAACTAAGGTCACTGCTAATGTCTTTATTGGGCACAAAATCAAGTTTGCCTCAGACATTCTTAGCATCAGTTTCGGAAATATCCGCAACCACTAACATCTCGTTGCTTCAAACACTTTGTTCAAGACCATGTGAGTTATCCTCTCCATGTCTCTCCAAGCACTTTAGAAGCACAATTAGGTCCGTCGTTGACATAGAACTGCATTGTAAACTACTCCTTTTCCCGTTTGAAGGTCAATTAACTTATAGTCATCCCATCTGGAACTGAACTTGACGAGGTGAAGAAAGCAGCAGGAAATGTAGAACCTCGGACTTGACCTCACGTAGAAACTCTTATTTTTGTGCCTGACACATTGTTTCCCCCTATCTATGTTATGGTGTGCTCTAATATTAGGACAACTCTCTGCCTGTACTGATGTTCTGATTGTCAATGTAATTTGTTGCTTCAGTTTTTACTGCAACTGCTTTCAGCTGTGGCAGTAAAAGTAGTTTTTTTAGTATTGGTAAATGATTTATACAATGGGGGAGCCTACAACTCTACAGTTGACAACCAACACCTGAATTTTGGGTGCTGAAGGTGTGGTTTCAATTTTTTTTAAATTTATTATTCAAATTAAATTATCATTGACGATTTTATAAAATAAATTTTTAAAATAAAAAACAAAGATACGATTTTGTGTGGTTTCGGGCAGTTTGGTGGTTTTAATATTTATAACAAAAATAAGATGTTAAGACTAATAGAAATTAAGAAATAAAACAAGTGTTGGTATGTAGCAAGTAAGAAAAATCAATATTATGCACCATAAACTATCAACGTTTCTAAAATTTTATTTAGATTAAAATATAAGATTATATATATTAATCTAATAAGAAAATATTTGATCATATAAATGTTAATGATCGGTTCTAGAGAGAGTAGAGGTAAAAGGTAGAAAAACAGAACAAAGAAAGCAGTAAGAGAGAAAAGAGAGAAGAGGAAAAAAAAAATAGGGGAGAAAAAATGAATGAAAAATTGAGATAATCGTTAAATGGACTTAAAGAATTTACTTTTAAAAAAAAAAAAAAAGGAAAAGCCAATGGGCTTAAAGAATTAAATATTATATATATTTTGTATAAAGTTCAAGTATAAATTTTATAGAAATGGACTTTGTAACGTGAATCTATGATAAATCTGAATTTTGAAATTATATAATTCAAATACGAATTTTTTTTAAATTAATTATTTTGTTGAATTATTATATATATATATAATTTAAACAATTATTTATATATTTAGCGGTGCGCTGCAGTGCGAATTTTTGCAATTTTTTTGAGTTTTAAATTTAAATTAAACCAATAGTGCAATGTAATTTTATTCTAAATTTAAAATTACAATTTTGAAAAAATAAATAAAAATTGATTTGATTGGTGCGATTTTAGAAGGTTTTAAATTTTTCGATCACGCCCACTTTAACCCCAGTGTGCGTCCTTTAATCGATCCTGTGGTGATTGCAAACACAACTTTTGTACCATTTGACCCTCGTCCAATAAAACATACTTTGCTTTCCATTGTAATTATTCTTTATTTAATTATTCATTATGCATATTAAATCATTTTAATATCTTTTCATTGATTTAAATAATTGCGTTAGTTTTAAAATTTAATTCCAATTTGCTCTCCATAATTAATATAAAATTGTCAAGTCAACATCATAATCAATATTTTTTTTTTTTATAAAATGTATTCTTTTCGTAATTAATTATATAATTGTCGTGCCAAATTAAACCTGAAACGTTAGGCACGTCAATTATTCTATTTTATTTTATTATAATTTTTTTTTGCACTCATCATAAAAAAATAACAACTTAAATAATTAATAAAATTAGTTATTTATAAATTTTTTTTATTTCAAAAATTAAATATACGCATCGAGTGTGCAGATATCATTAAGTATAAATTTAGAGATAATTACATAATCTTTTTCCTAAGTTTAGTGTAACTTGACATACACCTTCTGTGTAATTTTGTACTTATCATACGAATCGAAACTACAGAAACTGTTTACAGGATAATCACATTCTCATCCTCTGAGATTTAATATAATTACATGTAAATTTTCTATAATTTCAAAAATTATATCTAGTACCTTTAAGGTTTGCTTCCATCTGATAAATAAATCTAACAAATATATTTCTGTTAGTTAAAATTTATCAGTTGAAAATATATTAATAAAAATCGAATGAAAATTATATATAACCCGATTTGATTTATTGTAAGTCAAATATACCTTTTCATGCCCAAATTATTCTCGTACATTAGTGCATTTGAGAATGATATATCTTCATTATTATAAGGGTAGTTTAGTCACAAAAGATTTGTAATCTGTAATAAGTTAATTGAAGGTAAAATGATATTTATTTAATTTTTTTTATTAATATTAACAAATTCAGTAAATTTTAATTAACGGGGGAATTTATTGATCAGATGGAAGTAAATTTCAGGGTATTAAATATAATTTTTTAATTTATTGAGGATCGATATATAATAAATTGAATTTCAGAAAAAGAGAGTATAATTATCTATAAATTTATGTTGTCGATATTTTTCATTTTTTTTTGTTTTTTTTTGGAAGAAATATTAAACACGTGGACAAATACAGGTGGCTGAAATAGATAAACCCAAAAAGAAAGCCCTCCTCAAACACTGCGTCGTTTTGACGCGAACAAATCCCAGCCGTCAACCGCTTAACCACACCAATCAACGGCTTGAAATGAATCCTGGCTTTCCCCTTCACCGAAAACCCTAAAATCTCCCTCTCCTACACTAACATGGACTCAGACGCTATATAAATGAAAACACCCTTCCCACTCTATCGCCCGCAGCCTCGGCTCTCAGCTATCACTACTTCTACTCCTTCGCTGCTCTCTGCAAAATCCATTTGTTTCACTCTCTAGGATGTCGGACGAGGAGCACCACTTCGAGTCGAAGGCTGACGCCGGCGCCTCCAAGACCTATCCCCAGCAGGCTGGGACTATTCGCAAGAACGGTTACATTGTTATCAAAGGCCGACCCTGCAAGGTTCGTTTTTTTTTCTTTTTATTTGTTTTGAAGTTGGATGTCTGGATTTTTATTTGTTTCAGCTGGATTGTTGTTTGCTGTAGTGCAATTGTATGTGTAGTTTCGATTCAGTTTCTCGTGTGTGTATAAATTGGCGTCGCTGTTGTTGGTTTGCTTTGAGATCTGGGTAGTTTCGTGTTCGTTCAATTGTGGGTTTTTGTTTGTAATTTCTGTTTGTCGATTGGCGGTGGTGGTTTGGGTTTTTTTGCCTGTGTTAGGTTGATTTCAGTTGCGGTTTGGCGGAAACGCTGTTTGTCCTGTTGGATTTGCTCTCTTTCAACAATTTATGTTTTAATTGCTTTTGAATTTTTAAATTCCTATATGTAGAACGGATTTATTGCAAAAGTATTTGTTGTTTTGATTTTTGTTTGCTTCGCAATGATTTGCCGCGTGCTCTAGTTTCCTATATCATTCATATATTATACTCTTTGTTCTATGATCTATTTATTTATACATGCGATCTGTCTTTGACTAGAAATTTTCTTCTAAAGTTCTTCGTAACTGAATGATTTGGGGAAAGATTTCAGCAGTAAAACTATTAAGCTTCAAAGTTATGATGTGACAGGTTCATTGCCTGGAAAACAGAAAGATTCTTCCAAGAGTTTGATCATGATTGCCAATTTATCAAGGAATTTGATATTATTGTTAAAACATGATTTTATTCTTGTATTTCTATATGTTAATATCAACATATCCTTTATTTCTTCAGGTTGTGGAAGTTTCGACTTCCAAAACTGGAAAGCATGGTCACGCCAAATGTCATTTTGTCGGAATTGACATCTTCACTGCTAAGAAGCTGGAAGATATTGTCCCCTCTTCCCACAACTGTGATGTATGCATTTTTGTTTTCGCTTATTTATGTATCAGTCTATGATTTTTGCCATGTTTACTCTGTTGCGAATTCTGAAGTTACTTTCATTTGAATTTCAGGTTCCACATGTTAATCGCACTGACTACCAGCTTATTGACATCTCTGAGGATGGATTTGTATGGGTCTATTTTGTTTAATTCAATTGTTAAATTGGATTATTGATATAGTTATTAATGCTGCTTGAGATAAATTCTGTAGGTGAGTCTGCTGACTGACAATGGTAACACTAAGGATGACCTCAGGCTTCCAACCGACGAGAATCTGCTTTCCCAGGTTAGACATATACCAATCTATTATAACTCAATGGCTTATCCAAAAATATTTTTCCATAAATGTTAAATCGTGTATCCTAACATATAAATGTTTTTGGGTGAATATACAGATCAAGGATGGGTTCGCTGAGGGAAAGGATCTTGTTGTGAGTGTTATGTCTGCCATGGGAGAGGAGCAAATCTGCGCCCTCAAGGATATTGGTCCAAAGTAATTTGGTGTTATATTAAACAATATTTATAGATTAGGGAATGATGGGAGGACGATGGCCAACTTATTATTCAGGATCATTGAGACTGAATGATTGATGGCTTGTGCCCTCGACTATTAAGAAACCACTTTCCTGTCATCAGGATTATGTGGGTTACCTTTATGTTTTTACTGTTTTTTCTCTCTTTCTCATCTGGATGTGTTTGGTTGGACCTCATCTTGTTTATTATGGTGTGGGGGTAAAATTACTTTGTTAACTCGTCATAAGAATGTGTTTTCACTTGGGTACAATATTGAAGTTAAACTTTGTTGCAAATATGTGATTGTGTTGAATGGTGATGATTCTCTCTCTACTCTACTGTTGGAACACCAAATAGAGTTATAGTGGTACTCGGGTGGTATTGATATTGGATTGTGTAGGTGGGGGTTTATGGCGTGTTGAGTTATTATATCATGAACAGAGAAGGGTAAATTGAAGAGTAGAACTGCTCAGAGAATAGTGAAGATAAGTAAATTGATTGATCCGTAAATTCCAATAGAGTGGGCTTGGGCTGTAGATGAATCACGTTTCACAAGACGGATCTTGGCAATGTTGGTGTTCTTTTGTGGTCGATGAACGCATGATATCTGACTTCGACTGCGGAATGTAGCAGCACGAATGTGTTGGGATATATACATATATTATTAATTAATATATTGATGGTTGGTAATTTAACTCTATACAATTTTAATTAATTCACTAAAGAAAACTTGAAATATTCACTATCAATCCAGAGAATACAAATTAATCAAACGTAATTGCTTTTCTGAATTGCTTCAGATTGCTTTGATATTAATATATTAGTGTAATGATTTGTATTATTGTCCCAACTTATGAAGAAATATAGTTCAAGAATTTAAGGAGGATATATAAAGTTTTATAATTCCACTTATTCTATATATATTTTGAAAAACATATATAAACGTAAATGTATTTGCGGGCATTAAACTTTAAAGTGCAAAAGGAGTGAACCAATGTATATTAGACTAATGGTTATGTTGAAAATAAGCTTTAAAATTTTTAAATTATTTCCAACATTTTATTTGATTTTAACTAGCCAGTTTAATTTGATATTTATTTGAGGTTTATGACCCTATTATTATTAGTGATTTAATTGTGATTTTATAAGGTTTAATAAGTATTTGACAGTTACATTTCATATATTTATGTGACCTATTTATAATTGAAATTTATTATGATATTATGAGTTTTAATTAGGCCACTTAATATTTTATAACGGTCAAAATTTTACAGCTATTTAAAGGGCCATTAGCTTCTTTCATTTGACACGTTGAGAGAGATATAGATTTTGTATAACTTATGTTTTGAGAAACATTTTATGCTCCCACAAGTATTTGTAAAGTTTTACAACGTGACTATGGATTGATTTCTAGTCTCCTCGTAGTCGTGTACATGGAATGAGACATTGCTGGGAGCTAATGGGGTTTTATTCTGGAGTCATGATCAACCGATAAAATCTGCACGTAGGAATGCAATCATGGCTTTAGGTCAGCGACAAGTGTCGTGACTCTCCATCGGTGCAACTTTTCTAATTTCTAAACTTATTTCCTTCATCTTCGTACTATATGTAATTGTGATAATATATATAATGATATTTTATATATAAGATTATTTTGAAATATGATTTTAAGCACAAATCACACCATTTTCCACAACAGATTCAACGAAAATTGAGGTTTTATAAACACATTTACCGCTATTAATTAAAAAAAGAAAAAGAATAAGAGGGAACGAGAAGATGTCAACATATTGATGTTTGTAATAATTGATTGTAATTTTTTTATTAATAAATCTGTAATGTTGATTATAATTTAAAAATATTTAAGTTTATAACTAAATAATTATAATATATAATATTATTAGTAATAATATATATAATTCTTTTTTAAAAGTTGGCTTTGCTGACGTATATCAGCCCACAAAGACTGACAACCACTAGGCTTTACTATTTTAAGAGAAATGTTCGACATGTAAACGACTTGGACAGTTTCAATTTTTTGTACTTAAGTCGTGGATATTGTCCAACGCTTGTAATAAAAATGTTATGCAGTTCAAAAACAAATAATATTCTTATTATAAACCCAATCCAGTAAGCGATTCAACAAATAGTAGTGATAACACGTCGCACATATTTCTGATATCAAAAGAGTTGTTATACGAAAAGATCTTCAACTAATGCCACATAATCTGGGTGAAATTACCTTATTAAGCAACAAGTAAATGGATTTTCGAATTTTCGTGTTGATTCGGCAAGACTTGGTTGAGAGGACATATCATGGTCCAAATAAGTCCAAATTATGAACCTATTCCTTTTTATTATTTAGCTAACACGTGCAAATGATGTACGATTTCCCTAACTACTTCCTGGATATCGCTCTACCAATACCTATAAATTGAAGCTTTGTGTAGTCATTTTGATAAACAAGTCTCTCATATTCTCTCACTAAATTTCTCTCGAATTTTAGCTACTTTTAAGCCCAGTTTTGCGCTCCACACGAATTTTAGCATTTCATCATCATAATCAAGCATTGTTCTCACATTATTTCAAGTTTTTTCTTTATTCATCCAGTAAAACCGTCATTAACTTAACCATCAAAATGCTAATCTCTAGCTTGCAGGTTAATCCTCGTTAATCTTATGATTGCATCAGAGAATCCTTTGACTCTTGTGGTGCAGCTAGACTCCTGTATGCATCACTTGCCCTGTCTCTGAAGAACATGAGCTAAAGGTGTGAGAAATAGCCAACTCTAACAATAGATGTGACAATAGCTCCATTGCGGGAGACACTTCCCTCCTTTTTGCAACAAGATCCAACGAGGATCAGATCTTGGGAGATGGCAATGTTCCTGCTCCTGATATCAATTCGTTGGTCTTACCTGTTGTCATTGCTTTGCTCTTCTATGAAACAACTGAACAAGTTCATTGATATTGCTGTCAGCACTGTCCTCCAAAACCTCCGTGCTCGTGTTGGAAACACGGGAGCAGGTCGAACGCCTCTACCCACTGTCATTACTCCGTTCTACTGTGAACAACTCAACAAGTTCATGTTCTGGGTGCAAGGGCCGTGCTAGGAGGTGGATGACGCACCTGGATGGAGAAGGATTCCTTGAAGAGGATGGATGAGCTAGAGAGAAGCAACCGCCAGCTGAAGGAGGTGGTGAAGAGGAGGGAGCAGGTCCTTGAAGAGGATATAAAGAGCATTCACCACCTAAGGGTAGAAGTAATCAACTTGCATGCGATGTTGTGTGAGGAAGGAGGGGATTTGTAATTATCCTAAAATGGAGGAAGTGACAGATATGTTGGAGGGTTTGTGGGTGATCCACCTAGTGGACTAATCCTTGGAGTTTCAAAACTTGTTGGCTGACTGAAAGGTTGAGAGGTTGAGAAGGATATGAAAGAGAAAAACCCGCATTTGTTTCCTTGTACGGGTAAGAGAATCAAATTTCGACAACAAAATTTTAATTAGGAGAGGAGAATTATAACGCCCATAAATTCATTATGTATAATAATCATTTATCAGCATAACGATATGGATATATGGTATGACGATTGATATAGTATTTTGTGTAATTAGAGATTCAAATAAACAAGATAAATTCTAGTAAGCACTTGAACATTTGAAGCAATCAAATTTACGAGGTTAAAATGAAAACAAGAGAAATAAGATCTTCTTTTATAAATGTATACTATACACTTAAATTTCGACAAGATAAAAGGGAATAAAGGTGACTAGTCTCTATTACGAGTTATCTTGAGTTATACTCGTCTAAGTTTATTGATTCTTACATCAATGAAACCTGTAAGATGTCTACTAAAATTTTGTAGTTTTGATCGGAAGCTAAATCATTCATTTTAAATAGTATATTGAGTAAAATATTTTGTTGCCCTATTTATATAGTAATCCAAACTAAGTATATTAACAATCTTAGAACATGAGCAATGATAGTTCAATTATGATTCTTTTGTAAACTGAAACTATACACCTAAAAGATTATATTTTGAAAATATTATGATTTTTAAAAGAGTATATGAGTTTTGAGAGAATTTTACGAATCTGTGACGGAGCACTCCAGGTTGTACTAAAATCTGAATAACTAATTATATATAAATCCAATTTTCATATGATTCTTGTTGAAATGAAACTAGATGCATATAAGAGTATTTTGGAGGGTAAATGACACCTATATCAGTTATATTTTGGTCTAGGGAGAATTTGTAATGATGGAGTTGTTGCGGATCATTATGAGACGTTCCGATTTGATTGTTGATTGTAGTTGAATTATGAAGTTGTTAATGTGCTGATGGTAAAAAAAGAAATAAAAAGATGGCTTACCTAACCTGAGGCACATTCAATGATTTATGATGACGTGATTGGTGACGAGCCGTGTGTTGTCATTAATTAACATAGATGATGTGATATACGAACTGTGTGCTACGTGTATGATGGATGATGTAATATCATATAAGTTGTGTGCAGTGTGATATGATTGATGATAGGATATCATACAAGTTGTGTTGTGTGATATCGAAAAAAAATAGGAGATGATAACAGCCGGCAAAATTATTGAATACACTCCAACTAGGCTATGCATGACCCCAAGAAAATAAACCATAAGTATGTGTATATTATGTTGTAGTTGATGCGTGATTCTAGTATTGATTTTTGTATGATTATTGGTATTGGTACTTTATATTTTGTAGAATTTACATAACAAATGTTTGTTGATCGGTATCACTACATGAAATTGGTCTTTTGCGTATGTGCTCATATGTATTCGATTATGATTTGTTTAATTATCTATTTTAACTGGTTTGTAGACTTTGTCCGTAAAATACAGTAATAACATATTATATAACACAACAAATATGGCCAAAAATTAAATTCATGATATTTAACGATACATCGACTAATTTTATTAACAATAAATTACAAAACAATCAACTAATTGCTTTCTAATCACCTACTTTAACAGAATTTAAGTTGTCTAGCTAGGATTTTACCACGGTAATTTTGGAGAAGAAGAGAATGATAACATTTTTTAACCAACTTTCTTAGTGCACTTGACTTTCACGTGTACTCTCCCCGATTAAGTATTTAGGCGAGGGATTGTTTTTTGCCACGTTTGGTACTAATTTTTTAATTTCAACGGAATATGAGACTAATTTTAAAATCTCAAAAAACATGGGGTTAAGTTTGAATAAATCCTAAACTACGGGACTACTTTTGCAATTTTGCCTCTAACATGGATCGTGGGTTCCATCAATTGGAGACCAATGGTAATTGAGTACATCTCAGTGTTTTCACGTGCCACTTCTGAATTTGATGAAGTCTGGAGTTACGACAGCAATGGGACAAGTAACACGAAGGGGTAGAACAGTCATTAGTTAAAAATTGGTAAAGACACGACATAATTTACCTGATATCTCAATGGCAGAAGTATAGGATTGCTGGAGTTTACACATCTTTGTTTTGTCTTTCCTTAATGGAGGTTGCTGCCTATTCTATTTGGCAAGCCGAATGACGGTTCCGAGCCAGTCATCAGGTATATTTTCTTTCAGTTGCCCTTTCAAAGCCCGCACAGAGTGTTTGGTTGTTGCCTGCACGGGCGCATCAATGAGCATGCTTAACTTGTATTAAAAAAGATCATGTGTTGGGAATTTGAAAAAGATGTTACCTTCACAATATAGACATCAATCCCTAATTTAGCAATCACAGCAGCTTCTGATATTTTGGTGATCATGCCACCAGTCGTGTCGTGAGCTGCTACGGTTATCTCAACTGTTGAAACCAATTGCAAAGATTAAAGAATGCAGCTCAATAGAGAACTTGGATGACTGCACAGTTCCATCAATTTATCATGATCACATGACAAATTATGTGGATAAGCTGGTCTATGTGAAGTGATGAAGTAGGGAAGCATTTTCAAGTGACTCACTTTTAAAGAGGCAAGGTTCAGAGAAAAAGTGGTTGAAAAAATTTATTCATCCATGGGTGCCTGAACATGGAATGTTCCCAGTGCATAATTGAAATGCAAAGAATCTACACGTTCCATGCTTCTAGAGTAAAAACAGATCATTCTTATACACCGTGTACTGTTTGAAACTTCTACATTACCACCAAAAGGATTTCATTTTCGTTTAATGAGCATGAAAGTACAACGTAAAACTAGAATTGTGATCTATGTAAAACAGCAAGACTCAATCAGCATGTCACTATTCACAGACATGTTTTACACAAGTCTTGAGAAAAGCCAGCAGTTAGCAAATCAAACATAAGGGTTTGGGGAAAAGACACATTATCGTAGAGATTGATGAGAATTATAAACCTTTTACTGACCTTGCTTGCTCGTGTCTTGTAATTTAGGTTTTATGACAGACCAGCTCCCATCTTCATGCACAGCTGTGTCGTGTTGTGCATAATCAGTCATCATCTTAGCTCAAAATGTAAGCAACAACATGAGAAGTATATTCTGTTTAAAATGTGCAAAAAGGCTTGATCAGATACTTACCAATTTCCCTAAGAAGCGTGGCATCAGGTTCTGATGGTGGGCGGTCATATACCCCCAAAACATCTGTCTACATTGAGCAGCGTATAGGAGAAGCAAATGTGTTCTTGTATGAGCAATATACAATAAGGTTGTCAATTTTAAGACATGAGAACAACGAAATCTATCGAATAGAAGCGTTTGGGAACAGCTGAGATACTCTGCTATTAGCAAAAGGTTTCAGTGTAATGCTTTCTCTTATCAGGAACCAAAACAAAAAATGGAATAAGAGTAATCGGTGGCTGGCAAAATAATTTAAATTCTGATTGTAATAGAATGTGTATGTCCATGTGCTTGTACATAACATCAAACCTCAAAAAGATATGAATACAGGCAAGTTAAGAGCCACCTTGTAGTTCGGTTGGGTTACCTAAATACCTTTATGTTTTTGTACTAATTCATACTACA
Organism: Sesamum indicum; assembly: GCF_000512975.1. Taxonomy (NCBI): domain Eukaryota; kingdom Viridiplantae; phylum Streptophyta; class Magnoliopsida; order Lamiales; family Pedaliaceae; genus Sesamum; species Sesamum indicum. The sequence goes on along the minus strand of NC_026148.1, from coordinate 4,562,892 downwards.
AATGATCAGTTAATAGAATTATCTTTTGTCATAAACAAGAACAGTTTGTCCGTCACATATTTCGATGACTATATCTCCATGATAAAGCACAGGAAAGGATGAGAAAATCATTGTAAGCAGAGGATACAAGAAAAACAACATATTTGGGTCTTAATTGTTCTGCCAGATGACGAATGATTACGTCTCCACTTAATATAGTGCAACCCTGATGAAAAATCACATGAAGTCAGGGGATGCAAACACCAAGAAAATTAACTTCGTTAAATATAAAAATGTCCAACCAGTGAACTATCCAGTACGGCATCTCCATGCAGAACCTGGCATGTTGATAAACGACCATCATTTGCAGATTTTATAATAGATTAAGAGGAATAAATAAAGACCAATGCGAACACAGAGCAAGAATCAAGCTAAAATGGATGGCATGAAAAACTCCAACCTAAAAGGAATCAGTATATACTACTGAAAATTAAGGGAACATGCATGATGAATGGCTTGCCAGTGCTATTTAACTGAAATGGCACATTCACACTTTTCTCTAGAAGAAGGTACTAGTGTGAATAAGCATAAATCATAGAGCGCCTTCTTAAAACCTAGTGGCCAAAAAGATACACAATTTCAGGTAAAATTATTTGAATGTCCAGCCAAACAATATCAGATTACACTGTGTGAGTAATGTCTGTTAAGCATAAAATTATGTTTGCATTCTTAGGATCTAATAGCCAATAACATATGCAATTTCAGTTAAATTTGTTTTAATCTTCGGCCAATCAGTACTTGATCACATTGTGAGAGTATTATCTGCTACTTAATTATGCACTGTTATTATTTTCAAACCAGAGTCTCTGTCACATTAGACTGCCAGTGTACGTCTTCAGGAAATTGAGTGCAAACTCCTTTTGCACACAATTATCCAACAACCTACAAAGATTTGTGTTTCTATTGCTACAAGCAGGAGAGAATAGAAGATATACAACTCCTAAGCCACATGCTTCTTTTAAATCTTAATGTTTTTTCATCACGTCCAAGTGGAAACAGAAGACCAAAGCTGTATCATGTTGCTTGAGTACCCAATGCAACAGTATACAGTTTTAGAACAGTGCTGTATAATAGAAATCGCAGAGTTCCATTATCCAGAGGCAACATAAGCCTTCTTCAGTTCCATCATTTTTCTACATAAGGACAAGGCATCGCTGATTTATTCTCATTTATAAGCAAATGAATGTCAAAATTGTCTTTTCAGCCTTCTCGACGATGTCAACCCACCCCATCTCCCTCCACTGACCCTGAAGAAGACCATGAAATTTGGGTTTTATCCAATACAAGATTTAAATAATTTTTTTCTTCTTAATAATATCAGTAAGTATTATTATCAATGCCAAAACAAATTTTAATGTCCTGGAAGGGAGAAACGGGAAATGAATAATAGAATTGAAACAGTTTGAGTGGGCCTTGAAGCCAACACTATATACTTTTTGTTGTGCTCAATTAAAGGACTAAAACTCACAGGTACAAATCCGGTGCCTATAGCTTTAACCACGGTTGAGATGTCTGCAATAGCTATCTGTGAAAAATCAGGGTAGGATTTTCTAAGATTTTATCACAAAGAACTATCTATGGAAGACAACTGGCAGCAGATATATTAAGAAAATTGCAACAGTATTCTGTATGACTTCTAACATTTCTTTCACAAGTTGACCAGCCACATGAAAATGGAGACATTCCAATAGAAGGGATACCCTCTGTAGAAAGAGATAAATAACATATGTCAAGGGAAAGGACATATTAACAAAAAAAGCGAAAAAGGAATTCAAATAAACTGGTCGGCAAAAGCAGGAAAGTATAAATAATGTGTCAAAGGAACGACTTAGTACCCAAGAAAAAGAAAGGAAATTGAAATAAATTGGTTAGGAAAAG
>NC_026148.1:4550867-4560965 GCF_000512975.1 Sesamum indicum | reverse complement strand
CCATAAGCATACATCAATGCAAATTGGCTACAAAAAGTTACTTCACATTCTACTGCATGTCCATTTTCTTAGTATATTAGACACATGACAATAGGGGCACAAGCTTTGAAGCTAACTAGGTAAGCTATTGCAGATATATTTTTCCTATAAAACAAGTAAGAAACTCCAAAAAAAATATCAGTTGTCTTGAATGCTAAATATTTCAAATGGCTCAATGAATGCTTATTATTCAGAAATTTGATCAGTGTGAGATAATAATAATCTTGATAAAATCCAGTGGGGAAAGAACAAAAAGTGCTGGAGTCAAAAGCAGCATGACAGAGACTAACTTATGTGTATATAATATATCTATGGCATTCCCAATAATAACCATTTATCTGTAGTGAATAGAAATAGATACAAATCAAGATAAATGAAATCCAGAGAAACATCAACAAAAACAAGCAAACAAAATGAAAATCCGGCCTCCCCTTGCTCATCGTCGTGTAATGCTTAACAGACCAATTTCAATGATAATTTGTTAGAAAAAATGAACAGAGATGCAAAATGTTAGGGACTTAAACACACCAACAAAACGAAAAATGCAGAAGGAAAAGACAAAACATTTGATATCAACTGAATGCATGGACCAATTCATACCTTTTGCAAGAGCTCTAACAATTTCAAGATTGAGGGATGTGACCTGAAATAATTAATGTAAAAAGTTACTGGAACTGCACTACCAGAATCAGTCACACGTACCAAATATATATTATGCATGAACAGGAAATTACCACATAAAACGCCAGTAAGAGATTTTAAAAGGATAAGAATATTACCGAATGCTACAGAAAGTAGGTAACACCACAGATATCTAATCATATAATGCCAATCTATTCAGATAAAATTACAGGTAGATCTAAAGTCATGGTAGTACAACCACCTAAAAGCCCAATCTAGGGAATGGCCCCAAAAGAAAGCTAAAGTGATCACCACAATGAATCAAGTTCTATTAACACCAGTTCATCAACTAAAAGTTGATCGAGTTGACCAAATTCTTACTCAGTCGATATCTACAGAAATAGTGGGAATACTGCGGCACAATATAAAATGGCCTTGTACCTGGCCTGATGCAAGTTCAGCATAAGATGATCTTCTAAAATCAGCAGAAAATAAAAGCCAGAATAACAAGACATGAATAGAAGTAAATGGACACTTTTGGTCTTACAGATATCCGTGTAGCTACAAAACCAGACTTGACAAGAGGTTTGCTCAATCCACCCTTATGAACACCTGACTTGCTTGCTTGAAAGTGACCAAAAGAACCTGAGGACAATAATCATGAGCTATTTGTCACGATTTGACCAGAAGTTCTATAACAACAGGGCTAGGGCCTGCTACATTGTGCCATAGGACACTAAGTCTGACAAAACAGAGTCTTGATATATAGGAAAAGTAGAATGTGGTGCGAAGAAATGCTTTCTGATCCTCAATTTAACTCGTTCAGAGCAAGCATGCAACCAAAATTTTGGAATAGAGGGGACAAGAGAAAAAGGAACAGAAGCAAAAAGACTTTGCCAATCAGTTCAGTGCCAATATAACAGTTTCATGTTTCAGAAATCCTCTGAGTCTATGCTTTCTAATTGATCCATCTTTTAACTATACTGTTCCAGTAGTTGTTTTCCCCTCTAAAGTTCTCCTGTGATTTTGACAGCACTTTCCATTCTAACAAGGTGACACATTCTTTATCCACTTTTAAGAATTGAGAATTATGTAACATAAATCACTGAAAGAATCAATAAGAACCCATACGTAACTCAGTAGTACAGCAAATCAAGCTAAAATGCCAACCTGCACCATGAACAACTATAAAATTTTTGGAGTCTGATTCCAGCTGATCATCAAAGTCATCAGGAACAGTCGGGTTTTCCAAGGATCCAGGCCTTCTGCTCCAATCCATCCCATGGCAAGGCCCCAAAATCATCGCTTCCCTTAGTTGTGATGAAACTGTGTTAAGGTTGTCCTCATTGATTGTCTCTAACTCATTTTTACAGGTAATTGCCGCACCCCCTGCATTCCACAAAATAAAGTAACACCAACGAGATTACATGTCCATGGAGAACATCTCACACGATGCACATAGACAACTAAATATTAATTTTTTCATCTTAAATGAATTATCTCTCATATGAAATGCATGATCCAAATGATGATTAATGAAAGTGCTCGGATGACCTTTCTGTTCCAAAAATTTAATGCTGGCGTGCACATCAAATCTCTAAATAGAATCTAGGGAATTACTTTCTCTTTACCAACAATAATACTATGCTTGAACCTTGGATTCAAGACCGCTATCATTTGAAGCAAAAGCAACATTTTCCTTAGTATTTAACGTGATGAAGTCATGGACCAACATTAGCTGAAAACGAAATTATTCACAACATTAAACCACAATTCCTGAAAACCTCAGGTTTGCATAACGTAGATAGTATCACTCCAAAATAGGCATTTCCAACAAGTAAATTCGGAGTGCGAAACATCATTAGGCAACTAAAGTCAACTGTGTAATACCTGACATGGTATCTCAAACACTTGAAAAGTGCCAACAAAAGATTAAATTGGACAAAGAAAAATGTCCATGAACCAAAGTTAAATAGATTAAGACGAACCGATTAACTCAAATCAATTGATAACTTAAACTAACAAAACAAGCAGATATATGAATAATTAAAGCATATACTCTCACCGAGCTTGACGATGCATTGCAGAGGTTTGGTCCACGCAGCTGTGCGTTCACGGTGCTCATCCATCGGCTTCTTATGCTAAGCAATCACCACGCCTCCGGTAGTGAGAACTTTTGGGAGTACACTCTAAGCGATGTGGCTAAAACCGAATTGAGATCAAATTACTAGAATACCCTTTTCTCTTCAACAAATGTGTTGGGTCATAGGCCTATATTAGTAAAACTAACACTTAATACTAATCACCCATATTATTATTATTATTATTTAAAAATTTACTAAATACCCTCTAATTTTAACGATTGTCTACTAATTAGCCCATTCTAATAGGTTTTCATTCATTTTTTATGATATACTGATCAAAATGCCCTTGTAAATTAAACATTATAATTTTATTTATTTTTTAAGTTTTTTTTTTTGAATTAAGTGGATAATTTTTTTAAAAAATTTTCATGCACCCTATCTGATTTTTTTATAAATTATAAATTTTTCTTTAAAATTTAAAAAAATTACAATAAGGGCGAAGTTGAAACTTTCATATCTCCATCCAAAAATTGCATAATTTTTTCAAATATCACAGGGTATTTATAATTTTTTAAACAATTGAAAAATATTCGTAATTATGATAAATTTCAGTGGAGATGGTTGTAATTACCTTATTATTATTTTGTTTTTGTCTTTTTCAAACAGACCGAAAAAATAATATTAAAAAGAAATTCCTCTTTGCTTCTATCCATTTGAAATTTTCTACAATGGGCCAGGCTTACCATTTTCAAATTATCTTTAACGGGCCAACAGGTTGCTAACAAAAAGTTGTAATTCGAATCCCATGAATACGGGTATATTTTTATTTTCATAATATTTATTATTTTTTATCCCATTTAAATGTATTCGTTGCTTTAAATTATTGATATACTGAATCAAATTTTAAATTTAAATAGTATTGAATAATATAATGAATCGCATACTATAAAAAAAGGGATAAATTACAAAACCCTCCCCGTGATGTTTGCTATAATTATAACTACCCCTCGTTATTTGAAATATTAAAATACTCTCTAGAATTAACGATTGTCTAATAAATACCTCTAACAATGGGTTGTCACGATGAGATATTTATTAGACGATCATTAATTTTAGAGAATTATTTATAATTTTTCAAATAACAAGTAGGTATTTATAATTAGGCTTAAAGACAATTTTCGTCCCCTAACTTCAGGCCATTCTCGTTTTAGTCCTCTAAGTTACTAGGGTCTCAATTTGGTCCCGTAAAACTGAAAAATTCTCAATTTTGGTCCAAATTTCGCCAGAAAAATGAGGGCTCGCCGGAAAAATTCACATACCAAGCATGTGACTTTTTAAATTGGGGGCTGGATTGTGATTGGAGGAAAAAAAGATATGGCACAGACGTGGGGCCCAGTTGGAAATTAAAAAAAAAAAAAACATGACTGACGTGGATATTTAATCCACGTCAGCTGTTTGCGTTGCTGCTGTTCCTGTTGCATGATCGGGTGAGTCAACTCAACCGAGTTGCTTGAGTTGACCGTGTTAGCTTTCAAGGAGGCCGATTCTGTCGAGGCTCCGATGACCACTTCTGATCAGAGAGGAAGGTCCGCTATTGTAGGGCGAGCTCAGTGGTGGTTCTCCGCCTGAAATCCGCAGTCAGACAGCGGAGAATTGAGCGTGCAACCGTCGGCGAAGGAGAAGGACAACTTTTGTCGGATCTTTGCACAGAGGTGACAAAAATCGATGGGACTGGTCTCAAAAGATTTGTTAGAATGAGAGGAGTTCAACGGTGGTCATCCGTCCCGGTGGTTCGTTCAAACGAAGGAGAAAACGCCGGCGGAAGGTGCAGTCACGGCGAACAACGACCGAGATCTTCAAAATGATGGATCTTTACACCTAGTTGATGAAAATGGATGAGACTAGTCCCATTAGAATCGCAGTGAGGAGACGAATCCAATGGTACCACTCCGCGATCGTGGATCATCCTATCGCCAGCGAATCAATGGGAATTGTCCGCGGCGATCAATTTCAAAGCCCAATCGCTGTCGTGGTCGGATCTCAAAATTGGTTGAGGGGTTTTGTTCTCCTTGCTATGGGGAATTGAATGGTATACGTGGTGGCCAGAAATTCCAAGTAACGGAGGCAGAATTGAAGAGAGAAGGTGGCGGCGACTAGCGGGCGACGAGAAATTTCGGCAAACTGCTGGATTAAATCCATGTCATTAAATCGCCGACGAGAAATTCCGGCAAACTGCTGGATTAAATCCATGTCATCAACTGACGTGGATTAAATATCCACGTCAGTCATATTTTTTTTTTAATTTCCAACTGGGCGCCACATCTGCGCCATATTATTTTTTCCAATCAATCACAATCCAGCCCCCAATTTTAAAAGTTTCCGGCGAGCCCCTCATTTTTTCCGGCGATTTTTGAACCAGAATTGAGAATTTTTCATTTTTATGGGACCAAATAACTCTAGTAACTTAGGGAACTAAAATGAAAATTACCTTTAAGCCTTATAATTATTATAAATTTCAGAAAGCCTCTATAATTTAGTTGAAAAGTTAAAGTGCGAGGCGAATGAGAACCAGTTTTCGTAATCAAGATAACTAGAATGGCTTAAAGTTAGAGGATGAAAATTACCTTTAAACCTTATAATTATTATAAATTTCAAAAAGCCCCTATAATTTAGTCCAAAAGTTAAAGTGCGAGGCGAATGAAAACCAGTTTTCGTAATCAAGATATGAGTTTACTGCTTTAAATATTTCGTGTTTAAATTAGTTATATTCAAATTATTCTATTCTATACTGATTTAAATTTGAATATTTTTGGGCAAATAAATTTATATGTAAGAGAGTGAAAGCTTTTTGAGCTCTACTTCTGTGATGTTTATAGGATTTTTTATACATAATTGTGAAACTAATTGATAATTATTGATAAACTTAAATTTAATTGTAAATAATTTATAGGTTGAGATTCGAATATATTAAAACTTGAAGTGAGCAAATATGAGCTTATTATAATATTTAAGAGCAAATTATATTAATTAAAAAATTAAATAAAATAAAAAAGATAAATAGAGGAGGGGGATAGCGGCATGTGGCCATCCCCCATGACCGCCTCACTTTTTCCTCCGCACGCGCGCGCGCACACACATATATATATGTGGTTTGTAGAATTACATTTATTATACGTGACGTTTGTTTTTGTCTAACAAAATAAATATTTTCGTTAGTCAAAATTCAACAAATTTGCTGATATTAACAAAAGAATTGAATGAAAAATCATATTTAACTCCGATTGACTTACAATTAACTTATTGCAGGTGAAACAGGGGTCAAGGCAGATTTTCGTTTAAGTTTTTTGCTAATACCAACAAATTCGATAAATTTTGACTAACAAATGAGCCTATTAATTAGATAAAAACAAATATTATAAATAATAAATGTTATTTTTAAAACAATAAAGAATTTATGTGTATTTACATCAAATATTAGAGAAAAACCGATGTAATTATCACTAATAATTATTGACTCCAAAACAAGAACATATTTGTGGTCATGCTAATCTAGTCTTATCTAATTCCTCGTGCCCTGCACGTAATCACATACTAAAATTTCAACTTAAACTATTTGATTACGATTTGTTTAATTACCTATTTTAATTCGTATTACAATATTTTATTACATTAGTATATATATATATATATATATATATGTATATCAAGTTCCTTTCAACCCACAATCCAAATTATAATCATAACCCCTACCCCCATAGGGAATGTGTTAATAAAATCTAATTTAGTTGGTAAAATTAAATCTCGTAATTATAATATTATAGTTTAAATTTTACTAATGTGTAGATGTCTGTCTACTTTTATAAAAAATGAGGTCATAATTAACACAACACATTGATGTGTGTATTGAAATATTTGTCCATTATATATACGCATAAAATGGCAAGCAATCACGACCAACACAATACGCTCTTTTGTGTTAAATATAATCTCTGCACAATTTATACTAGGGGTGGCAAACGAGTCAAGCTCGCGAGCCGGCTCGATTTTGAGCTCGAGCTCTAGCTTAATTATTTCTGTTCATCAGCTCACGAGCCGGTTTGCGAGCTTTTTCTATTTTTTTATTTTTGAAATTTTTATATATTTAATTTCATATTCAATATTTTATCAATTTTATACTCAAAATTGACCATATATTATAATTATTAATTCATATCATAAATTTTATTTTGGATAATAATAAATTATGGTATTTTTATATATACATTTAATCTTTATACAAAAAGAAATTTAATCAACAACTTAGTAAATTATAATATTTTTTATAATTAAAGTTATTTTTTAATATGACACATAAACTTTATGTTATATTTTAATATATATATATATATATATATTACGTTATACTTTTTTTAAATTGACAAGTAATTCACTTATAATATTTTTTAATCTATTTTTGAGTTTTATATTTATATCAAGATACATACAGTACTATGCATTATGCAATCTATTGTTATTTAGAAATTTATGTCGAAGTTTAGTAATTTCTATGAATTAATCTAAAAATAATGATAATAATAATAATAATAATAATAATGGTTGAACAATTTTAATTATTTTAATTATTATTTTATTATATATAATGATATCTAAAAGTTAATCAATAATTACGATATCTTAAAACTTGGGCACCCGATTCATACTAAATTTAAATATCCATTAGATCATATCAGACGGTATGATTCAAAATCACATATCCTATTCAGTGATAGATCGTCTTGAGTGATTACTCTTATGTTTCGAGTATGATATCTCGACATCTGTAAATTCAATAAGTCTAAAACTTTACCAAATGTATTTTTCTATAAGTTTGATTATATTTAGCGGTTTGATCTGAATTTTGATGGCTCGATTAACCCATATTGTGCAACAATGTAAGAGATAGTTACATCAATGTTATACTAACTATTTATAAATATATAAATTTTGTAGATTGTGAACATACATTAATTTCAACTATAAATTTTTTTTGTGTATTACAATTGCATTGTTCCAGATAATGGATATGATGGGATCCCATTTTGTGCTTATTTCATGTGATATTTTGACCTCTTTTATGACCAAAATGCTCCTAATTAAATATTATTTTGCAGCATTAGTCTATTAAGGAAAAATGGAATGAAAAATGAAGAAAAAAATCAAGATGGAAATTTGGACAGGTTTGAAAAAATAGTTAGGCGTGCCCATGCCTAACTGACAGATTTTCGTCTGGCAAAGAAAAGACTCAAACTCAACATTTGACAAGAATTTGGAGCTGCTTGGACTACCTTTTTTATGAATGAGGAACACCAATTTATCTTTCATGAATGATTGTCATCTTTGTATTTACGATCAACTGTGGAATTAAACATGATCATGTATTTACCTGGAATGTGTTTCTCATATTTATTCTTTTTTAAAATACTCTTTTCTTTTCTTCAATTTTAGATCTAGAATTTTAATCAAAACCCCCTTATTTTTATTTTATTTTTACTCTTAAAGGAATTAATTTAAAATCAATCCTTGTGGATTCGACCATGCTCAGCACTTTCATAAGTTTTGGTGGATTCGATACTAATCAGGATACCTTTCTACAATTCTAAATTGTTCGGTATGGATTTTTTTTTGTATATTTTACTAATTATATTACTATTAAAACTAATTTGGTATATTTATAACATAGTATACATTATAATAATCGATTTTATTACTTTTGTTATAAACTTAGAGAAATTCTAAGTTTATTAGCCTATCACTCTTAATAGAATATAAAGTAAAATATATGTATTTCTCCAACAAACTTTCTTTGTTCACTACAAAATCACTTTACAAATGAAATACATGGTGGTATTTATAGACCATCAAAATTGTGGTTACAAAATACATCATAACTATTTTAATTAGTATAACATAATGGGTATTAAAAATGAATATGAAGAGGTGTATGCATTCATATATACATATTATATATAATACTCCCCCTTGAATGCATACCTCTTTATTATATACATCCTGCCTCGTTAAAAACCTTGCCTGGAAAAACCCAATGGGATAAAAACCAAGGCTAAGGAAAAGAGTACAGTTGTATAATCTCCCCCTCAATTGAGGCAGATATCTTTCAGGTGTCGCATGCCAATATTACGTATGAGTTGTTTGAACACCTTTGTTGGTAATGCCTTCGTAAACAAATCTGCTAAGTTCTGACTTGATGAAATTTGTTGAACATCAACTTTGCCTTCCACTTGAAGCTCGTGAGTGGAGAAAAATTTTGGTAATATGTGCTTGGTTCTGTCGCCTTTAATATAACCATCCTTGATTTGGGCGATGCACGCCGCATTGTCTTCATATATTACTGTAGGACTCTTTTCGATTGATTCCAGTCCACATGATTCATGCACATAATGTATTAGTGATCTAAGCCATACACGATTAATTCTGCATGATTTGATGAGGTGGCTACCAAAGTCTGTTTGGTTGAACGCCATGAAATAGCAGTTCCACCATACATGAATATATGTCCAGATTGAGATATAGCTTTATGTGGATCAGATAAATACCCTGCATCTGAATAACCAACTAATTTGGTTGTTTTGGCATCATCATGCCTTTCAAAATATAGTCCCATGTCACTTGTTCCACGTAAATAACGTAGAACGTGTTTAACACCATTCCAGTGTCTCTTTGTTGGTGTTGAACTATATCTTGCTAGTAGATTAACAGAAAATGCTATATCTGGTCGGGTATTATTAGCAAGATACATCAATGCACCAATTGCACTGAGATATGGTACTTCTGGACCCAAAATCTCATCGTTATGTGCTGGAGGACGAAATGGATCTTTATTAACATCAAGCGATCGAACTACCATAGGTGTACTCAATGGATGAGCTTTGTCCATATGAAAACGCTTAAGGACTTTTTCTATATAGTTCGATTGATGAATGAAAATTCCACCCTTAGTATGTTCGAACTGCAGGCCGAGACAATACTTTGTAGTGCCTAAATCTTTCATCTCAAACTCACTTTTTAAGTAATTAGCTGCTTGTCGAATCTCTTCAGGAGATCCAATAATATTCAAATCATCAACATACACAGCTATGATTACAAATCCCGACTCTGTCCTCTTTATGAATAAACATGGATTTATTTAATTATGGCAAAATCCTTTCTTTATTAAGTACTCACTAAGACGATTGTACCACATACGTCCTGATTGTTTAAGTCCGTACAAGGACCTTTTCAATTTGATGGAGTACATATGACGAGGCTTTGATTGTAATGCTTCAGGCAATTTTAATCTTCAGGGATTTCTCATATA
>NC_026148.1:4550207-4550808 GCF_000512975.1 Sesamum indicum | reverse complement strand
CTGTTCAATTACTGATAAACTGATCAAAAATCTAAGTGTGCATCCACTACAGGTGAATATGTTTCAGTAAAATCAATTCCGGGCTTTTGAGTAAAGCCTTGGGCCACAAGTCTAGCTTTGTACCTTACAACTTCATTTCGTTCATTTCTCTTGCGTATGAACACCCACTTATAGCCAACAGGTTTGACACCTTTTGGTGTTGGAGTTATAGGTCCAAATACTTCTCGTTTATTTAGTGAGTCTAGCTCATCTTGTATGGCCTTTTTCCAACTTTTCCAATCATTTCGATGTCTACATTCCTCCATAGTTTGAGGATCATTTTCATCTTCATCCATGATTTGGACGGCTACAGAATAGGCAAAAATATCATTCATTTCAATTTCTTTACGATACCAACCTAAACTGTTATGAGCATAATTAATAGACATCTCGTAACTGTCCTCGAGATCTTGCTCATTGCTTTTGGAGTCATCAGATAAAACCGCTTCAGGGATTTTATCCTTAGAGACACTAGTGGTCATAATCTCACTATCTCAGAAATATATAATCCAGCTAACTTATCCAGAGAATCAGTTATTCGTACCGGCAAGAGCAGATTTTG
>NC_026148.1:4541562-4543891 GCF_000512975.1 Sesamum indicum | reverse complement strand
TTCTGATCTGAATGTTCGTGGCAACCCCACGACAAAATCCATAGTGATCTTCTCCCACTTCCATTCTGGTATTGATAGAGGTCGCACCTGCTGGTGTATGGTGAATTGTGAGCTTCCTGCAAAATTGCTTCGCGTAACCCATCTGTATCAGGCACACAAACTCGTCCCCCATTCACTAGTACTCCATCACCTCTTATTGAAAAATTTGTTTTCTTACCAAGTCTTATTCTTTCCAACATTCGTAATAAGAAAGCATCTCGAGTCTGTGCTTCTTTGATCTGATCCACAAAGTCTGGTTTAATTTGCAAGGCTGCCAATAAACCCGCTACCTGATCAACCTCTAGTTTCGTATTCATAGACCTCATCTCCAGCAGCAATGTCTGATTGTGACTCCCCAGATTGGCTAATATACTTGAACTCTTTCTACTCAAAGCATCTGCTACCACGTTCGCTTTCTCTGGATGGAAGTCAATAGTGCAATCATAATCCTTCAGCAATTCTATCCACCTTCTCTGTCTCAAATTCAATTCCTTTTGTGTCAAGATATATTTCAAACTTTTATGGTCAGTAAGGATCTGAAATTTTTCTCCGTACAAGTAATGTCTCCAGATCTTCAGTGCATGCACAATCGCGGCTAACTCCAAGTCATGTGTAGGATAATTTAATCCATGGTTCCTCAATTGACGGGACGCATAAGCAATTACCTTTCCGTTTTGCATCAACACACATCCCAAACCCCGTTTAGAAGCATCTGTATACACTATATATCCACCGCTAGCAGATGGAAAAACCAAAATCGGATTGGAGGTCAGCCTCTTCTTCAACTCATCAAAACTTTGTTGACACTGTTCCGTCCACTGAAATTCTACCCCCTTTCTTAGCAACTTGGTTAGAGGACCGGCAATTATAGAGAAACCCTCAACAAACTCCTGTAATTCCAGCCAAGCCTAAGAAGCTTCGGACTTCAGTAGCATTCTTTGGCACCCTCCACTCCATAATAGCTTTTACTTTTGAAGGATCAGGCATAACCCCATCACCAGATACTACATGCCCAAGGAAAACCACCTGATTTACCCAAAATTCACATTTGCTTAACTTAGCATATAATTCCTTCTCTTTCAAAATCTGTAAGACTATCCTCAAATGTTGCTCATGCTCATCTCTATCCTTCGAGTATACCAAAATGTCATCTATAAATACAATAATGAAGTGATCCAGATATTCCTGAAATGTACGGTTCATTAATGCCATGAATGCCGCTGGTGCATTTGTTAACCCAAAAGGCATCACCAGAAACTCATAATGACCATAACGAGTACGGAAAGCTGTCTTCGGTATGTCATTCTCTGCTATCCTCAACTGCCAATAACCAGACCTCAAATCGATCTTTGAAAATATTGTAGCTCCCTTTAACTGGTCTAACAGGTCATCAATCCTCGGCAGTGGATATTTATTCTTTACTGTTACTCTGTTTAATTGGCGGTAGTCGATGCATAACCTCATGCTCCCATCTTTCTTTTTCACAAACAGCACTGGTGCTCCCCACGGCGAAGTACTTGGCCTGATAAACCCTTTCCCCAATAATTCTTCAATTTGCTTTTTGAGCTCGTGTAATTCCACTGGAGCCATTCTGTACGGCGCAATAGAAATTGGGGCAACTCCTGGAAGAGTTTCTATGGCAAAATCCACTTCCCTATGCGGTGGCAATCCTGGTAAGTCATCAGGAAATACTTCAGGGAAGTCTCTCACTACCGGGATTTCTTCCAACGTGGGATTAACCTTTTCGGTATCTACCACATGGGCTAGATATGCTTCACAACCCTCTAACATCAATCGTCTTGCCTCCATAGCTGATATTACACAAATTGGTACTACCTGACGATCCCCCACCAATATTACTTTTGATTCGCCAGAACATTCGATCATTACTTCCTTTTTATAACAGTCAACTATTGCTTTATGTTGCGCTAACCAATCCATCCCCAGAATCACATCAAACTCCTTCAAATCCAGCACTATAAGGTCTACAGGTAAATTTACATCTCCGATTCTCACTAAACTCCCTTTTCTAACACTGTTCACTATCACACCCCCTCCCACGGGCAAATAAACCATCAAATTACATCCCAACGGACTATTCTCTCCCGGTATTTTAGATGCAAATTCGGATGAAATATATGAATGTGTAGAGCCAGGATCAATCAAAACATAAGCCGCAATGTCATATAACAATATCGTACCTGATATCACGTCATTCGATGCTGGGGCTTCCTCTCTAGTAATGTTATATATCCTTGCCTGGGTCTGTCCCTGAGTAACTTGTGCTCCA
>NC_026148.1:4539427-4541115 GCF_000512975.1 Sesamum indicum | reverse complement strand
CGGTTCCCCTCTTGGTCAACCTACTCGATTCCCCTATTGCATATGTTGATTTCCTCTTCTCTTCCCCCTTCTTCTTGTCCTCCATTACTGCTTCTTCCATCCGAACCGCCGATTCAACAAGAGTTTTAAAATTTGTAATTCTGACTGTGAGACCTCTTCTGATCTCCGGTCGTAGCCCTTGCTCAAAACGGTAACAACGATCCTCCTGCGTCGCTATTGCTTCTGGTGCATATTTGGCTAATGTTGCAAAACGGAGTTCATATTCTGCCACTGTCTGATCATCCCCTTGCACTAAATTCAGAAACTCCATCCTCTTCTTGTCTCGGTACATCTTGGGTCTGTATTTATCATCAAATTCTTTCTGAAACTCAGCCCAAGTTATTTCTCTTGGCTCATATCCCCTCTTTACAGACCTCCACCAAATCAAGGCATTACCCACGAACAAAGAAACAACGTACTTAAGTCGATCCTCTGGAGTACAATTTATTAAGTTCATCACATCTTCGACTTTTTCCCACCATCTCTCAGCAACCTCTGGGTCTAGTGTACCCTCAAATTCTGTGGCCCCCATCTTTCTGATTCTTTCATAATTACGATCAATTGTAGGGACTGTTGGTGCTGGCACTGGAGTGGATGCGCACGCTTGTGCTAGTAACTGCGCTTGGGCTTGTGCTTGGGCCTGAAAGGCCATTTGAAATATTTGTGCATACTCTGGTGGTAATCCTGCCACTGGACCACCACCGTGAGGAATAGGAGCATCAACACCAACACCCTCTCGACCTACTTCCACCCCACCTGCACTTGCAGGTGCCACTGAGCCCTCTACGGACTCCGTTGACTCTTCTCTACTAGCTACTGGGTCAGCACGTCTACCTTGAGAAGCCATCCTAGATTAAACAATTCAATCATTAGGGACATCTCACAATCATTACCCTAGAAACGTAGACCTGCTCTGATACCACAAATTTTGAACGTTCGCAGAATTCGACCAAACTTGACCAAAACGTTGCTCTGCACATAAGAATTTGTGTGGTAAATTTGTTAAGCGTAATAATAATTACATGTTTGTATAAAAAGGAAACAAATGTGCTTTAATAAAACCGTGCAAATAAGCTTAATTTTGAACATTTTCAGAAATCGACGAAACTTGACCCAAACGTTGGTCTTGCTTTAATAAAACCGTGCAAAATAGCTAAATTTTGAATATTCTCAGAATTCGCCGAAAATTCACCCAAACGTTGGTTTAGACATAAGAATTTGTGTGGTGAATTTTTTAAGTTTAAATTATAATAACTACAAGTTTGTATAAAATGGAAACAAACTTGCTGTAATAAAACCATGCAAAACAGCTAAATTTTGAACGTTCTCAAATTTCGACGAAACTTGACCCAAACGTTGGTCTACACCCAAGAATTTGTGTGTTAAATTTGCTAAGCGTAATAATAACTACAAGTGTGTGTAAAAGGAAAAAAAACTTTCTTTAATAAAACCGTCCAAAATAGCTAAATTTTGAACGTTCTAAGAATTTGATCAAACTTGACCAAAACGTTGGTCTGAACATAAAAATTTGTGTGGTAAATTTGCTAAGCATTATAATAACTACAAGGTTGTATGCAATAGAAACAAACTTGCTTTAATAAAACCGTGCAAAATAGCTAAATTTTGAATATTCTCAGAATTCGACGAAA
>NC_026148.1:4516728-4538156 GCF_000512975.1 Sesamum indicum | reverse complement strand
ATGATATAAAGTAAAAATGACATGAAATATTACTAACATTAAGTTACATATAAGTTACCATGTAATTAGTATGAATTATAATGGCATGTATACATGGAATTAAATAAAAATATTTGCCTTAAATCTTATAATGTTACAAATAGCAATTAAATGGTATTCATGCCAAATCATTTTCTTAACAAATAAATTTTGTTGCATATACTAGCAAAACATGTAAAATACATACATGGGCATATGAAACAAAACTATGTTATCGAAAAATTATCACAAATGAAATAAATAAACAAAGAAGCATCGGACTTCTTGATCAAGCCATTATCTCAAAGCACTTCAGGTGGTGAGAAAATTAAACATATACTTATCATCGCTTCAGGGATGATATTGCACATAGTTGGTACAAAATATTTCACCTACTACTGGAGATGATTTTAACTCATTACTTACTTCAGGAAGCAATGAAATTTTATAGAATATATCCACTTCAGGGGATAAAATCAAGAATTGTATGCCTGCTTCTGGAGGCAATATCATCCACTTCAGGGGATGAAATTGAGAATTTATATATATATGTCTACTTCAGGAGACATTGCAATATATAATATAATTGCTCATTTTTTTTATTATGAAATATTCACGGATACAAGTAACTATGATATTGTAGAGGTAAACAAACAAAGAATAAAAATTATACTAATAAAATTAACATTTTACCTTGACCGATCGTAACGTAACGTCGTGCTGATAACGTGTTATAAACTTAGAGAAATTCTAAGTTTATTAGCCTATCACTCTTAATAGAATATAAAGTAAAATATATGTATTTCTCCAACAAACTTTCTTTGTTCACTACAAAATCACTTTACAAATGAAATACATGGTGGTATTTATAGACCATCAAAATTGTGGTTACAAAATACATCATAACTATTTTAATTACAAATTATAATGGGGGATACAAAAGGGTGTATAACATAATGGGTATTAAAAAAGAATATGAAGAGGTGTATGCATTCATATATACATATTATATATAGTAACTTTTAAATTTTTGTAAAAATTTGGTAATTCAATCCCATGATTTAATCTAATAATAAAAAAAAATATACCAAAAAATCAGCTCGAGTTCGAAATGTAAGAATCAAGCTCAATCAACTCATTAGCTCGAGTTCGTCAGCTCAAGCTTGAAATATGCACATAAATGACGAACTTGTACGTAAGTCAGTCGCTCACAGTCCATAATACACATACGTAAAGGAATGAACTCTACATTTTCAATATGGTTTCGATTCGTAATATTCAAATATAATTTAAATTAATTTAAAATAAATTGATTTAAATTAAAAATTATAGGTAGCTTATAATTTGTGCAGCTCATTAGTAAAATTATAGATATTAATTATTTTTCCAAACTTCTACATATTTTTCACTTTTAACTTTTATTTTCAACTATTCGCAATTTTTATTACTACTTAAATCACATTTTTTTTAATTTATGCATTTTATGACGACAGAAATCATTGCAAACACTCCTCTAGTGATATTTTTCATAAAAATAAAAATAAAAATGAAAATGCATTGAAATTGAATTCCACTATATTTTGGTTATTTTCATTTTATTTCTTTAGGACAAAAAGTAACTCAAAGGTCATAATATTGATATTATTTCTTTTCAGATTAAAACTATAACGGTTCTTTTTGAGATATGTCATAATTATAAAGTATTTTTTTATTATTTAAAAAATTATAAATACAGTTCTAAAATTAATGGTCGTCTTATAAATATCTTTGTGATAATTTATTATAAAATATATTTATTAGACGATCGTTAATTTAATTAAATATTTATAATTTTTTAAATAATAAAAAATATTTATAATTATAACAAATATTACTTAATCCTACTCGTTTAAACTTGGCACCAACTACACGGAAGGCGCATTTAAAATCCAAGCAAGTCTTCCAAGGCATAAAGTCGTGCTCGCTAGTAGCCAAATGCAGCAGACTAGCTGTCTCGATTCCCATCGCACGCTCTTGTGGTCAACATCCGGGGTATTATCGTCACTCGGGTACATCTCATAATGCGGGCATACCGTACACGTTCCTTTTTCTGTCTTCCTGACAGTCTGTGACATGAGATGTTCTCACAGACAGAGTATCTTAAGCGACGACCTAAATTTCATAGCAAACACATGTCCCATTCTTTTATGGAATTCTTCAATCAGACGGCCATCAGTGTATGACAGCGACCTCTAATTTCAATCAATTCGACTCATGTTAGAGTGTTGATATATAGTAATAATAGTTATTAATTAATTATAAATATTTAATATTATAAATTAATATAATATTAATAAATTATCAATTATGATTTATAATATAATCATAATAATTTTATGGGATAATTACGTTTTCTTCTCCTTAGGTTTGGTGAAATTACACGTACATCTCCTGTGGTTTGAGAAATTATATCTAGCACCTTTGAAATCTGCTTTCGTCTAACAGATAAATCCCTCATTACTCAAAATTCACCAATTTACTGATATTAACAAAAATATTTAAATAAAATTATATCTTCCCTGCAACGGTGAGGATATATCTCATCACATGCGTTAACGACGTGAAGACATATGATGAGGGTAATTTGATCAGAAAAATATTTATTTGACTTACAATAAATCAATTGAAGGTAAATATAGATTTCTTCTTAAGTTTTTGTTAATATCAGCAAATTCAGTGAATTTTAACTAATGAAGTTAGACGTAAGCAAACTTCAGGGGAGTTAGATATAATTCTTCAAATCATAGAGGAACTACGTATAATTACACCAAACCTCAGAAGTGAGGAGTGTAATTATCCCTAATTTTATTTAAAAAATTAAGATAAAAATATTATGCTTTTAATAAGAATAATTAAAATCAATAACAACACAAAAAAAAAAAAATCCTATATCAAATAAGTTATATCGTAAATATTATTATACTTATTATATGATCGGACTCTCTCTTTATATTGTACATCAATTTTAATGCATTGTCATGTAATTAGCTCAAATTCAATTAACTTCAGTTTGAGCCGAAATTATAAATTTCCAATAATTATAACCTAATATGTAATATTTACTATTTTTTTCTATTAATTAAATTAAAATTAAACTAATAATTTTAAAAAAAATCCAGATTATTATTATCCTCCCTCAAGTTATCTCTTATAATATAAATATCCCATGTTCTTTGTAAAATTATAAATACACCCCGAAAGATTGTTAGTGTAATGTACCTCAAGGAGTATTTGTGTAAAATTCTACGAATAATAGAACAATGTACTTATAATTATAACTATAATCTTAAAAAAATATTTATAATTTTATAAAAATATAAAATATTTTTGTAATTAAATTTAATTTTGAAGGGTGTCAATATAATTACCAAAACCATATCTTGAATATGTTTGCTAGGTATTTTTTTTGGGTGAAATGTAAGTTTCATTCATAAATCTCCGGACTGTTGATCTTATATCAAGGCGTCAGGATCATACCACGTGGCCCAGATAAATGGATACAGTGGCCTTATAAATACACCCAACTATTTCAGATATTGATACTTCATTTACTACAACACTAGCATTTACTCTTTCTTTCCAACCTCATGAATTGTAAGCATCGGAGGATCTTTATTGGATACTGCCCAACGAGCCTAACGATTATTTTTCTTATTAGGCTTTCCTAAAACATGATTTGCCGTACCCTTTAAACGATCCGATCTCCATCCGGATCAAAATATAATAAAGTGAACGAGAAATTTATCATAAAAATTATATAACTTATTTATTAATATCTACAACAAATTTGATTTAATATCTAAATTAATGCTTAAGCTACATTTGGATCATTGGATTTAGATTTAATTAAAAAATTAAAGTAATTTAAAATCGATCAATGTTCAATAAAATATAACTCAAAAAATAAGATTAGAACATTTTTTTTAAAATTCTTTAATTTAAAAATATCCCATTAATTTTTATAATTTATTATTAAAAATTTTAAAATATATCAATTTAAATATGACATCGAATATATCAAACAAATAAGTAAAAATGGCGTCGGTTGATTGGTAAGCTAGAGTTATGATCAATCCGAATGTATCTTAATAAAATCTACACTCGCGAACTTACCGACTTGAGTTCTGAATTTTGTCACTTGAATAAGGTCTCATTTACTGAATTATTCAGATAGCTATTTTTTTAGTATTTTCTTAATTTATTTTACAATTTTAAAATAGAAAGTTAACAAAAAGGCAGAGCGACGACTTTTTATGGAAGTTTCAGCAAATATAGAAACAGAAAAAGCTCCGACTTAAACAAAACAGCTTTTTCTCTGCATCAGCAGTTATTCTTTTTTGTTTTTGTTTCCAGAAGCTTAATCCATATCGAAGTCAAAACTAGAATCCAATGGCTGACAAAGAGCAGCCACCGTCTTCGTCCAGGCAGCCGGCGCCGAGGATCATGCTGCCGTCGAGAGGTTCGGTTGAGAACATGTTTATGGGTGGGCCGGGAGTGAGCCCGGGCCCGATGACTTTGGTTTCGAGTTTCTTGGCTGAAAATGACCCTGAAAACGACTACCGCTCGTTTTCTCAGCTTCTCGCCGGCGCCATGTCGGAGGCTCCCACCTCTGTGCCGAACGTTAGGCATTAGCTATCAGCAGAATAGGCCGGCGGGATTAATGTTGTCGCAGCATCAAGGAATGTTTACGATTCCACCGGGGTTGAGTCCTGCTAGCTTCCTGGATTCGCCGGGGTTTTTCCAGTCTTCGCAGGTATTGATGGAGGTGGTCTTCCGTAGTTTTCTTTGATTTGATGTGACTTTTATTATGTTTATAGGTGTGCTTTTATGCTTAGTTGTGGGATTGTAACGTGGACGTGATAAACTTGATTGGTTTTGGGATTAGAAAGTGGTCCGTTTTTGTTGATTCTTGATGACTAAATTTGTTAATGAAGTGGGGAAAATGTTTCTTTTGGGCTCAAACAGTGGAGCTTGTGAAGTAAGAAAGGGGTCTTTTTGGGGTCAAATAGTGGAGCTTTTAGCAATCTGCGACAGTACTGGTTAAGAATCTTTGACTTGAAGATTGTAGGTTATGATTAATGGGAGAAGGGGTTTCAGCTCCCCTTTTTTCCTTTTATGCGAAAGGTTTGGATTGGTTGGGAAATTGCGGATTACCAAAATGTGGAATATTTCCGTTTACAGGCCGGTTATAAATGTCGGATTGGCATGCAATTCAAGTAGAAATTTGTTTTCTTTTCTTCTTTCGGTACGTAGTTCATTCATTGCGTTAGAGTTGCTTGCAATTCATCCGATTCAGTAAACGGAATAGATAATCCATCAAAGCTAGATTGTTTGCGCAATTTGGTTAAGAACTTAAGAGTGGAGCTATAGTAGGATCTGTTATCCTTATTTATGCGAGAATTACAAGCAGTGATGCATTCTTTATGCGGGCGCATAAAGGTTATAGATAGGGACAGGTACACCGTTTGTCTTTTTGTGAATTTTGTTGAACTGCTGCTGGGGTTTATCATGAAGAACCTGTGTTACGGGCAACAGCAGTCAAAAGATGTAGGTTTCTGCTGTTGTTCATCCTGACTTTAGCTGAAGTATGCATGGAAATTATCAGATAGCGCCTTGTAATTTATTGCCCTCTGAAGAAAAGATTTATCTGCATGAAATGCTGAATTATGAGGTTTTAGAATTTTAACACTTGCTTTGATGCAAGGAATAGGAGTGACCACCGATAATCTGTCACCACCTGCAGGGATAATTCTAGCACGATAGGATTCTAAACTTTTGCACCATGTCACCCGGTATATTTATTTGGTATAGACAAGTAAAAGTAGGAGGTTTGGAAGGAAAGAGGAAAGACTTCCATTACAAGGAAATCTTTGGCCTCCTGCTTTATGTAAGTATTTTTACCCATCTCTGAACGATGTATTATCTGATTATCTGGTTAAATTATTGCTTTATATCCTAAGGTACTCTTTCAGTTTCTCTCCTTTTCTGGATGCTGTTTTTCTTTTTCATATAATTATGGTGTATATCAATCTACGCTATAAGGAGATCTAGCATCATTGTAGTAAAAAGGTTTTCTATATCCCTGGTTGCTTGGCATGGCTGGTTTCTCACACTTTCTGATTCAAGCAATTGACCAATTTGGTCCTCAGCATTGTCCACAGTTCAAATTATTGTTGTGCTTGAAAGTTGGGAAATATTGTTAGCATCCAAGGAGGATCTGTAGAACTGGATGATTCTGTAGAGACCTCTGCAAATGATTTCTTTCCTTGTAATCTGTGCTATATGGAAACTTGAGTAGTTCAAGTAGTCAATACTGGCAGCAATCGCTGTTGAAGTAGATTTTAGTATTTGAATTCTCTTCATATTCTTACTTGATAACAGTTGTCAATTTCTTGGAGCTGTGACTTTGTTGCTATCTCAACTCTTCTTTTTACTCTCGACTCTTTTTTTTTGTTTTTTTTGTTGAAGAAATTCTACTCTCTACTTGAAATAGGGTCCATTGGGAATACCACATTTTTCAGCTCAGCTAACGGCTCAAGCTCAATCCCAAATGCATATCCACTCCGAATATCCATCTTTATCAGCACCTCCTGCTTCATCTCTTGCTCAGCTGCAGCCTCGTCCTTCCAGTGCATCTTTGAAACGGAATATGCCTCCTCCTATGCCAGAGCAGAACATCATTAAGGATTCATCTGAGATCTCCCACTCTGATCAGAAATTTCAACCTCCTAACCTAAATGTTGATAAACCTGCTGATGACGGATATAATTGGCGGAAGTATGGGCAGAAGCAGGTGAAAGGCAGTGAATACCCTCGAAGCTATTATAAATGTACTAATCAAAATTGTCCCGTCAAGAAGAAAATTGAACGGTCGCATGATGGTCATATAACTGAGATCATTTATAAAGGCCAACACAGCCATCCCCCACCCAATAAGCGTGCAAAAGATAATCCAGATGGTACAATGAATAATCAGGGGAGCTATGGGTTGGACTCTGAGGGCCAGACGGGAAATCTCAACAAGTCCTATGATGGGATGAAAGATCAGGAATCTAGCCAAGCTACACCTGAACATATATCAGGGTCAAGTGACAGTGAAGAAGTGGTTGATACTGAAACTAGAGTAAATGGAAGAGATGAGGATGAAACTGACTCTAAAAGAAGGTAAAATAATTTCGAATACATGGAAACCTGACAATTGATAATTTTACATCTTCTGAATGAGTGTTTCGTGTTGAATCATTGGCAGGAATATTGATATCCAATCTTCACCGCCAAACCATCGAACTGTTACAGAGCCTAAAATCATTGTTCAGACGACAAGTGAAGTTGACCTTTTAGATGATGGTTATAGGTGGCGAAAGTATGGCCAGAAGGTTGTTAAAGGGAACCCTTATCCAAGGTGAAATTTTTTTCCAGATTGCCATTTCACAGTTAAACTTACATTTTGTGAGCCTATTATATGCTTAGTCTTTTAATGACTTAACAGCTATTTTGCCTGCTAGGTTGTGGCCAACTTGAACTTCCAATTTATCAATCACTATGGCTAATAAATTGACTGTTTGGAGAATCCTTTTCTAATGCAAGCATTTCAGAGTCATTTTTCCTTGTGTTCGCAGGAGCTACTACAAGTGCACAAACCCAGGGTGCAATGTCCGAAAACATGTGGAAAGGGCTGCCAGTGACCCAAAAGCTGTCATAACAACATACGAGGGAAAGCACAATCATGATGTACCTGCTTCTAAGATGAGGATCCACAACACTGCCGATGCTGCTTCACAATTGAGACCACACAATGCAGTAACTGATGGACAAACAGCAAATAGAAGATTGGAATTCGGGAACAATGACCAGTAGCCTGTATCACTTCTCCGTTTTAAGGAAGAACAGATAACATAGATTTCTCTCAAAGTAAACAGGTAAACAAAAAGCTACCACGACGCATGTAGGAGTACTTTTGGTGATGATCCACTCTGTTGTTTGCTTGAGCAATGGTTTTGATCTGGACAATACTCACTTGACTAAAATTATACCAAAGATAGGAACTAGAGTATACAAATTGCCGTTACAGTGAAATACAAAGAGTAGGAGTGCTTGCATATTTCATCAACAGGGATAGTGTTTGTAATGTTATTTTTATGTGTATTCTTTCTGTAAATTGTTTTCTTGGTATTATTGTATTTTGGGATACTTGTGTTTGAAAAATAGAGATGAATCAATCTTATAATTGAGGTCAAAGTGGTAATTTTAGATTTCGCATTATTTTCTTTAACTTTTCTCTTAAAGTTTGCTGTAAATTAGACTCGTCGCGCTTTTGTAATTCCCATCTTTCTTTGTAAACCCACTTATGTGTGTGTTTGTGTGTGTGTTTTTGCAAGTTTCAGGACATTTTGAAATTTGTCCCAGGAACAGGACTAGTTTCCAGACAAGAAATGCAAAGAACCATGAATTAAAGAATTTTGAGTCCGCATCAACATAAAGATGAGTGTACATGAGAGTAGGACGTGCTGCTTCAGTTCCTGTCTCAACCACAAAGTAGTCAAGCTTACTAAACACTACCTTTTTCTGCTGATTCCTTTCTCCTTAACCCCATCAGAGAAACCACCAAACTCATATACAGTATCAGTTTCTTGCAGCTCAGCTCAACTCTTCCGCCTCTTCGATGAATCAACTCCACTGTTCCTACCGACTCAGTCACCCTTCGTGGTTACAAGTGTAGGGATCTGGCCAAGATTCATGAAATCTATTTTGTTCAGTCGAACGCAGCACAGAACTCTCTCAGGCAGTTCTTCAGCTGTTTGTGCCTGCGTTCATCACAAGTCAATCGATTTTATGTCATAATCGAGATAATCTGATGTGCCTGTTTTCTTTTCTACTGGTTTCACCGTTGTTCTTTCTGGTATGAAAGACTTATGTTGTACATGTTATGCTGCATGCAGATGCAAGAAATTTAGTCTAAGAAAGTAGCAGTCCAGTAATAAAAGCATCACCTGAATTGTCAATCCCAGATCAAGTATCCCATGTTTCAAGCGTTCTCTAAATGCTTGAAGTCCTTTCCTTGATATATAGCTGAACCGATGTACATCAAGGTCGATTTCAAAGTAGTTTGGCCCCTGCAAAACACAAAATCAAATGAATGCACACTTGAAGCAAAACTTTTTCCAGAAACGTCAACGTTAATTACAGGTACACCCCTTAGCTTTGAACATATTACAGAAAAACCCTTGATTACCTTCTGCAGCCATGCTTTATACTTAAACTCAAGGGAGGTCAGAGTAATTATAACGAAAATGGCAACTATGTTCAACTTCTAAAGCCAGAAGAACTAAGGCTTCATCACAATGATCCCTTGTAGCCTCAAGCAAAGGAAACTGAAGATGGATCTTCATTGCTGCAGGAAAAATACCTTGTAGAAATCATGCTGCGGACGTGAAAGCACCGGCTTATCTTTGTATGCCTGTAGAAGCTTTTTCTCTGCAGAGCTCAAACCAAGGTCGTCGGGGTTCACAGGATTCACCATGATCTTTAGCCTTTCTCTGTAAGGAACAACACTTTCCTTTGCAAAGCCTTTCACAGTCTCCATCTCATTTGCAATAAATCTCTGCACCAAAAAACCAAGTCAAATTTAAAGTTTCTTGCTTTCTGTTACAGTGATCATTCTTGCACTAACATTTCAGCAATGGTAAGACAATAAGTAACTTGAGGCTGCATATGAATTGAGGTTCGTAATTTCTGAGTACCTTCAGAGTTTCCAAAAATTTTGTGGAAATCTCTTTGTCAAAATTCTCAGACACTTTGAAGTATACTACAAGGCTCATCCCTTCTCCATCACTGTCTCCAAGGAACATGGAAGCTGGATAAGCTGGAAGCTGTAATAGAAACATCAAGAAATGTTGCTTGTTATGTCTCATATTGCATCTACTCTGCTCTCTCTCTCTCTCTCTCTCCTCGACTCCAACATAAGGATATAAAGGACAAAACTAGGCAATTTTCACAAAACTACTACTTAAAGAAAGTTAGAAGAATCCTGGAACAAATGTTGGTACCTGTATGTTGACAATCAGAAGGGAAGGCAGTTCATGGTGTGATTTAAGACAAGGAAGTTCAACGTGCTCCGCTATATGATTAATCTTCCGGGGGCAGGCAAATAAGTCGACACCAACAGGCACATATGGGCTGTAATTTGCAGCAGGATATTTCCTCTTATCTCTGCACCAGATGATATAATTCCATGTAAACCAAAACTAAAAACTAATCAAAGTAGTACCAAATAGACGATAATTGACGGTAACTAGAAAACATGCCTGAAATAATTTTCTCCCCGCAGCTTAAAGACAGAAGGCATAACAGAGCACCAGCAGCCTTGAGCTGGCTTCTCGTCTATTGAGCGTGGTATGAGAAGCCCTGCTCTTGGATTACATAAATATCTCTTAGACAAACCTGTAGCAATACTTGTACTGTTAGTAGTCCATTGCCTTAAGACCTTGTTTAAGTGTGAAAAAGAAAACTGATTCGGTATATGTCAAATAATTTCGACTCACAGAACTCAGTTGAAACATCTCCATCATGAAGTTTCCTCTTTACTGCAACCACAGAAGCAACTGCTGATTTTCGTCTCGTAGATATTGAGCCAGGGTAAGAGGGAGACTGCATTATATCGGAGACGTTCACTGAAGGAAGAATCTGAGCTAAGCAAGATTCTGACTTCTTTTGTTCAGTTTTGTCAGAAATGTGTACATCTACTTTCACATGGACACTTGTTTCCCCAGATATTGTCAAGCTTGAAGCATCGACAATTTGTGTACCCATAGTTGGATGCATAATCTTTTCTTCTATACGTTCCTCCGATTCCAGTGAATTGTTATTTCTAGTGTAGTCGACTTGAATACAACCATAGATGGTAAAGCATGAGTTGTGCTCATCCGGAGTTATTTGACCATTTGATGTGCACTCAGTTGCATTGTCCAAGGATATCAAACCATCTGAAAGCAAGCAGAGGAACAGCAGATCAATCACTGAATATGTAGTAAATTGAACAGAGTACAAATTATCGGAAATTACCATCAGCAATGCTAACAAAGTCTTCGTCAGTATCAGAATCGAGGGCGCTCAGAGAGTCAAACCATTGTTCCTCGTGCCGTATTTCTGTTACACAAGAACAGAAAATGTTCTCTTCTATCAGCAATACTGTGCTAATCTTGAACAAATGTTTACAAGATTATAACATAATATTAGATGGATCGGAATAACCACCGACGCCAAAATTCTAATGCACTTGTGACTGTATGTAAGACAATCATAGGGTTGTATTTGCAGAAAAACTTACCCGTTGTCCAAACTCGGCCATCTTGCTGCATCTGGAGATGGTGGACGGTGAGGTTCTGCGCCTCAGACTTCGTCCAGATTGTCGTCTCATTGTTTTGAATGTCCACAAGAGCAAACTCTTGGACAGAAAACTCATCACTGACGTGAAACTCTTCATCAGTGTGGTGATCTAGAGGTGCAAATGGACTCGAGGGCGCTATCTTTCTGCGAAATTTACACGACTTGTACAAGTACTTTGCCTTTGATTTCAGCTTCTTATTTGGCCTTGAGACGCAGCCACCCATGACAAGTCACTAAATTTCATGTAATCAAGAAACTCTCAGTCTGCAGTAAGCCAGCAAAATCAAGAACTGCTGCATTAAACATCGATACAAGGCAAAAACATCATCAAACATGAACCCTCTTCAACATCAATTCTCACTGCAAATTCAACCTGAGAATTCAATACATCAATGATTCTAAATACCTCGATATGGAACAGATAGAACGATCAACACGACGGAGCAGCTCAGACAAAATCAAGAATGCTTCAGAGCAAACTCTGCAGAACAAAAGCTTGGTACTTATAAAACAGTGCTTCCTGCCCAGATGGCCTAATCACTGTAGCATCAAACTCATCTACACACTGAACTCAGAGCCAAAATTTATAACGAAAACTAAGAACAGCCCATATGGCTTATGAGTTCTGGTTGGAGGAAAACCAGCCTTGGTGGATGCATATCAAACAGAAAGTAAGGTCATTTAACAGAACGAAGAAAACATGGTATTATAAAATACACATATACACCATAAGATTTTTTCCTTGTGTATGGTTCAACTTTGAATGAAAAATTTGGTCCTTTTCCAACTTATTAACAAAAAGATGAAAGGATTGACAATTTTCAAGAATGGCCCAATAAACCATACACTAATAATATAAGTCAAGAAAAGGACTTCAAATGATTAGATTGCTGTACACAACTTAAATTTAAATAATGCATGCTCCACTTGTTTATGTAGTGTTGTGCAATATTAAACTGTGTAATGACCCTTACCAGAAAAACAAGAGGCTAAGGAAAACAAAGATTTCTGCCAAACCACCAAACGAGAACACCTAAAACTCTCAGCTGTGCATAAAATAGAGCAACAACTGGGGAAGTGCATATCTGTTCTAAGCTCGGAAGGATGAAAACTAAGAGCTCGTTTGGTTGTATTTTGACTGAGATTATTTTCACTTTTCATTATTTGTGTAGTTGGGATTTTATTTGGTCAACCCATTTTTATTAAGAATGCAATCCTATTTTAATCTTGAATATTTTGAGATTATAGGCCACGCGGGTTGGTCGTCAAAGAATTTTAATTTTTATTATAATTACTATTATTATGACAATCCTTATTGAAACAGCTAGCAACTGACAGCCATTTACTGTTAAAATCTTGAGAAAAAAAAGTCAAGAATTTTAAATTAATGCAAGATATTAGCTGTTGAGATTAAGAGTCCCTAGTCAATAAATCTGTATTATTAAATTCTAATTTTTTAATTTATTTTTTTGCATGGACTAGTGGGACTGCAGCGACTTAGGAAAAAGAAAGATGTAAAACACGTTTTCACATCAAGAATTTGAAGGGAATAATATAGTTATGTGAGAATTCTTTATATGTTGTCATAGTACAGATTGTGAAGCGGTCCTTTGTTTGCTGTGCTCTCAAAGTAAACCTGAGAGAATTGACATTTCATAACGAATGGTGAGAGAGAGTTCGCAATATATGTTCTATTAATTGGTAAGATTACATTTATATCCCTCATATTTTCACTATTCAGTAGCTCATCTCAAATAACTCAATAAATAAATATATCATTTTTTATATAATAAAAATATTGAAATATCCTTTTTGATGCATAGGCCCCGTCCTAGAAAAACAACAAGGCCCGGGGCCACTCAATATGCTTTTCCCAACAGCCTAGAGGCCTAGTAGCCCTAGACCGAGGACGAAGGCCCAAGATATCCCTAGACTCGACCCCATAAACACGACCCAATAAGGATGATCAGACCCAAAACCCACACTTGGCGATCTCCATATGGCGTACAACTGGCCTGCCAATTGACTGCCACATCAAACCACGTTAATCCTAAGGATGTAGTTGAAACAAGGATGGTCTCCCTGAAGCCTAAAACTCCCTGGCGGCTAAGACTCCCTGCAAGTGAGGGGTCTCCCCCGACAAAAGGATATTCATTGTGGACGTGTCCAGCAGTGGATAAGGACGGTTTGTTGTTTGTCTGACCACCCTAACCCTTCTCCTCGAAGATGAAGGAAGAAAGATAGACACCCAGCAGTAGGGACACTCCCCCTATGTTTATAAGTTTGTTTTTTCAGGCGGCGGACGTTCCTAGACTCTCTTAACACTCGTTCAAACATCTGCTCGTAAACATGCACATTTTTCTTATAATTTGATCATCATATCTTGATCTCTTATCACGTTTATTTATTTGTTCATTTTATTTTTTCTTAAACTCATTACTAACTTAAGTGTCAGAATATTAACGTATTTTTTTGTAGGTCTCTTTTCTTAGGTTCGTAAGCGCTCTGACCCAAATTCTGCATGATAATCCAAGTCTGTTGGATTTGTGCTATTTTCGCATGCATCACTTTCATGCCCTTAAAACTAGTTAAAAATAATACTCGAATACTATTTAAGATCTGCGTCTTTTGAGATGGGTCAAATCTAGTCAACCCAAACCGACTTGAAGGCCCGAATCTTGGCCCTCGGAAGACGACACGCGGCACCATTTAGAGACCTAAGGAGGCTTTTGTACATTGGTTGCCAATTACAAATAGCATTCGATGCAGTACACATGTATGCTAATAGTGTTTAAGCATTCCTTATTTATTCCCTTCCGGCTACTAGACCTATAGATTATCTCTGACTTGACTATCGAAATATTTTTATTGGGAATGATACAAACACTTCTAACACTTGTTATTGATTTTAAATTTATTTCTCGAGCATCTCATTTCCAACGACCTCAACCCTAATCAATTTTGATTATCCATAAACCCTCAAACAACCCTTTGGTAATAGTATGCATATATAAACATCATAATTAAAAATATATTAGTCTAAGAACATTAATACCCCAATAAGGCCAGTTTTGTCATTTCAAGCTAACTTTTAAGATAAACGAAAAAATATGTGTTTATAGACATAAAACCCTAAATTTACTAGACAAATACAGTGTTCAATTTTTTCAATTTACATTAAAGTCGCTACTTTTTCAAAGACATTTAATTAACACGACATGCTTCTGTCTCCTCTGATTAAGAAGCCCTTTAAATGAAAAGAATCAAATGGTCAGAACAGAGAGCTGCGTTAAGTTGTCACCATAAATAAATACAGTATTACTGG
The DNA here is from genome assembly GCF_000512975.1 of Sesamum indicum. Classification (NCBI taxonomy): domain Eukaryota; kingdom Viridiplantae; phylum Streptophyta; class Magnoliopsida; order Lamiales; family Pedaliaceae; genus Sesamum; species Sesamum indicum. The sequence goes on along the minus strand of NC_026148.1, from coordinate 4,523,389 downwards.
TAATTTTATAAAATTATCGAAATACCATCTTAAATTTCTTTTCTAGTTTTATTTCCAAGACATTAGACCGAAGTGCAATAATCCACAATTTATGGCAAATAAATTTTAGGATAAATTACAATGAGTTCTTCTAAAATTTGACATAATTATGAATATCTTTTATTATTTAAAAAATTACAAATACCCCTGATATTTGATAAAATTATATAATCTTTGGAATTATCAACTTTACCTGTTATATTATTTTATTTTCTAAAAAAATAATAATTTATAAAAAAATCGGATGATGTGTGATGTGCATAAAAATAAGTTGGCCCAAAGAGGCTCAATCACCCAAAAAAGAAGAAAGAAAGGGAAGGCTCAAGGTACCTCCGAGAGACCCAGGACATCCCACGTCCACAACGCTCCTAAGAAGAACTCATAGTCTAACTAGGTAGGCCCAGACAGCTTAAGAAGTCCAGGAAGAAGAGAGGAGACCAGGGACATCCCCTCACTCGAACCATGGTTAAAACCTAACAAAACATTAAACCCAAAAGGCCCACACACGTGGCAGTCCGCTCTCCCACGTGCCACCTCTTCAACCTAGGTATCAGCAGCCACATTGGACCACATCAGCCTAGCAAGGAAGACCTCCTTGGCTGCTGGGACTCCTCATAAGTGAAGGGTCTCCCAAGACAAAACTAATTCCTATTGAAGCACTCCTAGCTATGGATAAGGATAAGTTATCCTTGTCCCAACCATCACAATCAATTTTGGCAAGATTATCTGGAGTGGGATATAGCCCCAGCAGACGGGGCACTCCCTTATAAATACAGGTTTAATCCTCCATATGAGGAACACCCCTCTAACGCCTTTCTCACTCTCTAAATATTTTTTAAGTTCTCTACAAGCACGTGTTTTTACACTTTTCACCGACTTTATTTACTATATCACGATTTTCAATCACATTTATCTACTTTTTGGCTTTATTCAATTTCTATTCTAATACTAACTTGGGCATCGGAGTGCTAATGCCTTTTTTGCATGTCCTCCCTTCAGGATTTGCATTCTTTTCAACCCAAGCCTTGAACGATTGTCCTAATTCATTGGGTCCATGCAATTTTTGAACGCATCAACATGGATGAAAAAAAATTAAAAAATTATTTTAAGAAAAAAGTATTCACTCAATCAATAAAAAGATTAGTTTTTTTTAAAGAATAAATGAAATTACAATTCATAATCTACAACGACATTTTGATCAATTTATTATAGAAATGAATGAAATTCTAATAGAGACTAACGAATTGAGCTAATTGTTAGACAACGGTTAAAAGCAGGGTATTGGTAATTTTTTCAAATAACAATAGGCTATTTTTTATTATATCAAATCTTATGAGGCCGTGTTGTAATTTACCCATAATAATATCTATAATACAAGAATATATATTTATTTATTTACTTTAAACACCGAACATTTATTTATTTATTTACTAATAGGAAAAATTATAATCTTGAAAAAGAAAAAAAAATCAATTTCTTTTTTCAATAATTACATAATTCGTACCTTAATTAAGTAGTTGTTGGGCCCCCAATTGTGTTTCCCACTCCTACCTACCAATTGAAGAATAAATTGATTGAAATTTCGGTTTCCCACCAATAATATATCAACGAAAAGTTAAAAATAAAAAATTCAAGAATTAGGTAAGAAATTAAAAACTAATCAATATTAAGTCAAAATGAACTAGAATACATCCATTTATTTTCAATTTATTTTTTTTATTTTTTTTGTTCGAGCTTAACTATTGAAAATCTCATCTTTTCCACCGATAAGGCACAATTTAATTGGCAAAGTTAAAATCTCAAAATTATAATTTTGTGGGTTCAAATTTCAGTAACGTGTGATTTGTTATTTTTATTTTAATAGTAATTATTTTTCTATTTTAATAATAACTATTCATTATTCATTGACTTTGGGGTGGGGTGGGGGGGGGGGGCTTTTTTTTTTTTTGCTTTCTTTTTTCTTTTTAAAAAAAGAATGTGTTTTCTTTTTGGATGTTGTCCTTTTTTATTGTTAGAATTCCATTAATGTATTAGTTTAGTAGTCTTTGTCATAATTCTGGCAAAAAGCATCAAGCAATAATTGGGAAAAAAAATTAAAAAAAAAAAAAGATAGAGGTTTGGTATTTGGTATGTTTGAAATTAGAAGTGTATAAAAGAAATATCCCAACAACCTCTCATCTTCACAAATTTCACATCAAATCCATTGACACGTATTAGGTGTAATTATGCGTAAACCCTTTATGATTCAAAAAATTACATCAAGTATCAACAGAAGTTTGTTTCTGTCTAATAAACATACGTTCCTCCATTAGTTAAAATTCACCAGCTTTGGTGATATTGACAAAAAATCAGAATGAAAATTGATATTTATCATCGATTGATTTATTGCAGGTCAAATGATTTTTTTTCGACTAAACTACCCTTAAAATAGTGAGGATATACCTCCTCACATACATTAAGGAGTGAAGACGTATGAAGCTAATTTGATTGTAAATATACTTATTTGACTTGCAATAAATCAATAATAAGTCAATTGGAGGTAAAGATATATATATTTTTTTATTAAAATCAATAATACGGTTAATTTTGAATAACATATGAACTTATTTGTTAGACGAAAACTTCAGGAGTGCTAGATGTAATTTTTCGAACCACAAACAATCTATGTGTAATTACACCAAACCTCAGGAAGGAGAACGCAATTATCCCTTATTGTTATGTTGCGTGGAGTTAGTGGAGCTTGCCATACATTAATTTCTTTTTTTTACATATAATTTATTACATCACTCAATGCATTTAAATTTAAAAATTAATAATTTAAAATCAATAAATAAGTTCAACGATACACCAAAAAAAAAACTAATATAAAAGTAGATATATATATATACCCACATTTATAAAACTCGAATTTCTAACAGGAAACAAAAACCTATGTACACATTATGTGCATGTGTTTTTCTCATTTTATTTCTTTTTATACAAAAACCCAATACACATATCCGCTCAGATTCGAATTTAAAATCTCCCATAAAACATATTGAATCAGGGGCTCAAGCCGTTGGGTTGTCCCTAAAAACGTACATTATATGTGTATAGTGTGTGTGTGTGTGAGAGAGAGAGAGAGAGGAGAGAGAAACCCAAAGAGTTAGTCCATATGTGATAAAGCCCAACGCAGCAGCCCATCAACTTTCATATTTATTACTACTGTATTGGGCCGGATAAGGAGTGAAGTTTGTGTGGGTTGGTTTAAATAGGTGGGCTGATAGCCCATCAATCAATGGGCCCATTTAACCTTAATTTTGCTATTTTCATTTGAAAAGAAATTAAAATATCAATAATAAAAGTTCTTTTGTAAAAAAAAAAAGGTTGTGAATATGATTGTGTAGGTTAATGCAGCAACCACAAGTAAATAAAATAAATAAATTTTGGAAAATAAATAAATAAATAAATAAATTTATTTTTATCTCATTTAGTCTTTTGTTTTTAAAAAAAAATCGGTAAATAATATAAATAAAAATAAAGATATTATTTAATCCATGGTATGTGAGGAATAAAAAAAAAAGAAAAAAAAACCATCAATGTGGCTTGATAATGACTCAAAATAAATAGGGCATGAGTTGAGTGGGTGAATATAGAAAGCAATAAAGGCAAAAGCAATGCACCACATGTTTGGGATATAGATGTTATAATTAAGGAGTCATACACACAAATCTAAATTTTGCTTTTCACCCCTCCATTTATATTTTATTTACACAAATTACTTTTACCTTTTAAAAAATTGCACGTGTACATTAAAAACGTCACCATCATTTACACAAACTACTCCTATTTTTTTAAAAAATTATGCATATATTTTCAAAAGCGTTAATATTATTTACACAAACTACCCCTGTATTTAAAAAGATTAAGCTTACGTCCCCCGAAAACGTCAGCTTACTCTTGTTTTTTGGTTACTGGGAATTGTTTATGTAAATACACAAAAGATAATGATAATTTGTGTAAATAAATTATATGTGTTATTGTAACCATCCTTTTATTTTTTTATTTAATAAAAATAATTTTAATTTTGCATTCAAGAATTAATCCCTCAACATTCCTCTAGTTTAAAAAAAAAGAAAATTTACATCAGCACTAATTATTTTGTGGGCTTGTTCATTAAAATATTTGATTTAAGAAAATATTTATATGAAAAAATATATTGCCTTAGTCCTTTGAATGAAGTGGTTGTACGAGCACCGTTACGATTCTTACCAAAAGATCATACATAATTATTTCTCAAAAAGTCAGGAATCTATAGAATATTTATTTTACAAACTTATACGTTTAGTACGAGGAAAAATAAAATCTGATCTTGAATCAGTTCGATCGAACTCAACATATCACATGCAAGTAATTTTTAATTTTTATTTTAGGACAAAACAATAATATAAATCAACCTTGTGACCTTGATTGAGTCCATGCATTGGATTAAATTTTGTTTGGAGTAAATATATTTTGCATGTGTGGGACATAGTTGTAATGTTGTTTGTACATTACATTCATAATGAATTTTCCATTGTTTGCATGCCTAAATGAATGAATAATGAGTAAGGGACCATGGCCATGCTCATGACCCACCCCTCACTCTCCTCTCCTCTACACATGCCAAAAAAGGGCAACTAATCAACAATAATGTTTGCTTTCTTTTGATATATACATACATATATATATTGTTAATATATGATGTGGTTGGGATTTTAATGAAAAGATGAAACGGGGATTTTAATGAAGATGAAACGGAAATTTTAATGAAAGGATGAAATGGAGATTTTTTTTTGGTAAAGGTAATTTACATTAAGTAAAAAAATAAAAGTACAATAGTACAATACAACTTGTCTAAGCGGTTTCCTCGACAGGCCAATGAATCTGCCATAAGCGGTAAAGCGCACAAGTGCTAATAGCAGTAGGTAATTCTACACTAAGAATCCTCTGCTACACATTCCGAACCATCAGCGCACCCACAGTGCATGTATCTCTATGTATTCCATCAAATCGCCTAATGTTGCGTTCACGCCAGATATGGTACACACACGAGGCCAAAAGAGTGAAATGGGAATTTTACCTATGACACGATCGAACACCAAGTGAAATCAATAAGGTTTTACATAGAGAAGTTTTATATGGTTGATAGGTCAAACCAATATGCAACTTTTGAAAGGCAGTTTTAGTTCATATGCACTCATAGAGGTAAAATTGTTCGAAAATCTGCCAAAGGACTAAAAGTAAGCAATTTCGTAAGTTACTGAACCTAAACAAAAATGGACATAGTTATCGGACTAAAATTAAAATTAGACATACTTAACGGATTAAAATAATACTTTTCCCAAATAATTATTGCCCATTGCTGGTGCTAACAAAATTGACAATTTGTTTATCATGATACAACGACTTTTAATTTTAAAATAGTAGCACTACAGATTTTGATAAACGATGAATCGAACAATACTTTAAAACTCTCTTAATAAACCACAAAATGCTTTTATTGCTAACACTTTGAAATGCTCTCAAACGCTTTTTAAGTTGATTGAATGAAATGAAATGTGAGGGCCTATTTATAGAAGTTGAAAATGTATCATTGAATGGACATCTCTAATCAGAAAAGATATTTTCGAAAGGTTATGACTGTTTCATCCGGATGAATGCATAAAATTTCAACCAAATTACGTACATATCCAGTTAATTAGACACGTGTGGATAATGATTGGACACCATCAACCATCATCCACATATCACAAGCTTGTTATTCGTGGCACATCGTAACCAATCACTTATCATAAAAATATATGAAATAAATTTATTTCACCATTTTTCAATAACCAATATATAATATCGAACTTCGTAACTTTAAATAAACAAAATAAAATAAACATGCCCTTAACAGATTTATCTATCAGTCTTTTCGTCGAGATTAATTTGCAGCATAAATAAATTCTAAAATTGCGAATAATGATGGATTATACTAAAATATTTCGATATTCAAATCAGTCCGAATTCAACAAAAAAAAAATTCAATAAATCAAAGGCAATTTGAGTTCCATAATATATCAATCTCACAATCTTGTCCTATTGCTAAAAATTATGCCCATCATGTGGGATTTAGGAATAATCCAAAATATTAACAAAAAAATTAAAAAGGTTTGACAAAGATTGTGTTGATTTGGTGTAAAGCTAGTTCTGGTTCACGGGGTCCAAATCACGTGCCCTTAAGTTGAGGGACAAAATTAAAGGAAGAAAACCAAAAAGATAAACCTCTAATTGATTATTTAAAAAAAAAAAAAAAAAAAGAGGGACCTACAAAGTGATCACGGGATGCCCAGCCTGTCCATTTCTTTTCTTTATCCTGATTTCATGAGTAAAATTAATATTTATTTTTTTTGGTAGTATTGTAGGAAAAAGGTATTTGAAGCTAAATATTATTAATTTTTATGGATATTGCATTTGTGGAAAAATAATATAATTCTTTACTATAGCCATTAATATTTAGTTGCTTTGATTCTTTTAACTAATTGATGTGGCGTATTCGATATATGTGTACAAAAAATTTCAAATAATTAAATATTATTTATTATTATTTTTTTATTGT
>NC_026148.1:4504439-4516718 GCF_000512975.1 Sesamum indicum | reverse complement strand
AGGGAAAATAATAATATGAAAATAGTTATAATAAAAAAAATAATTTTGAAAGAGGATATTTAGAGAAAGAGAAAAAAATATAAACTAAAAATAAATAACTTTTTTTAAAAAAATAAGTTTTACCACTCGTAGATAGCGGGGGGAAATAAAAATTATTGGGTGGAAAAAAAATGAAAATTAGCATGCAACAAATAAGAGGACACCAAAGAGGTGCTCTCCCATCCTAGTACGGAGAGCACCTCTTTGGTGTCCTCTTATTTGTTGTATGTGCATTACTGGGCGTGTGTATCTACCATATATAGAGAGCAAGAAATTTTAGATGATTCGAGCATACTGAGTGGAACCCGAATATTGTAACTAGCTTAATTGTAGAGGATGTTAGACAACGTATACTTTATATTTAGCATTATCTTAGCTAGCTTTGTTAGTACATGCACTTTATAGATTGTGGCGTATCTCTTGGTCTGTCGAGGGAAACACTATCTGATTCATGATTGTTGTACTATATCTTTTCCTATTTACGAAAATTACATTTATCGAAAAAAGAGGTACTCTCCCTTAATATGTAGTACAAATAATAGGATAAATATAAGGGCTCTCTTTAAATTTGCCTTAACTACAGATACGTCCACGTTATTTAAAAAATTATAAATACTCTCCTAAAATATAAATACCCCTATAATGAGGCTATCATTGTAGGATGTACTTGTAATTTTAAGGAGTATTTATAATTTTCAAAGAACAAGGGGGTATTTATAATTATGACAAAAATTTTAGGATAGCTCGTTGTAATTTACCCTTAATAATAAGAAATAATTAGATTTTGTTTTTTAGTTCAATTTAATAAAACAAAAATTGGGATTTTGGCAACTAAAATAGATAAAGAATTTTGGTTGACAATGACTGTCTCAAGAATAAGTAGGTTAAAGTGTACTATGTAGTTTAAATTTGAGGATGTCTAATATATTAATAATCAATGAGCAACTAAATGCTTATTTCATCCTTTCTCGAGAATGGACTATTTTTAATCAAAATAATTAGATTTTTTTAATAAAAAATATTGTATTGACGATCGATCTATAACTATTCTCGTAAACGGTTTACAATCTTGGGCCATTGGATTTGTTTCCCTTTGCCATTTATGCCAAACGGTTCAATCGGACACTCTCCACATATGCTGGACAAGACTATGTTTGCGTCAGTTGTGTCAGTTAAAATCTTTATAATTGATTTATTATGGCAAATTATAAACTACACAGTAACACACCCTGCATAATTACATAAACTACCATTTAAAAAAAAAAACAGTAGTTTGTGTATTAATATCGACTTTTCTGGGAGGTGTATCTGAAATTTTTAAGAAAACATGGATAATTATATTAATAATATTGACACTTTTAGTGGGTCAATACGTAATTATCCAAAAAAAAAATTATAGATCAAGAAATGTAAACAGAATTATCCCTATCATTTATTATTTGATGTACGTCTGCATTTTCATCTTTGTACTCGGCTATTGTGTGTCGCATTCCATGAAAATGAAAATACAACAATTCAAATCTCATTGAAGGTTCGACCCGTCTGTCCAAAAATTTATATTTAGATTCAGACCCGAACCCAAATTCAGATAAAAATAAAATTATTTAAGAAAGGTCAACCCAATATCCGAAGCCTGCAAATTTTGGGGGACGAGAGAGAGAGAGAGGCGATGATTGTGTCCTTGTATTTGGATTGTAGCTCTTAAACCGGAATCTCTTTTTCAATACACCGAATTTTTTGGCTTTCTAAAATCTGCCTCAATGTTTCAAAATATTATACTTTTTGAATGAATCATTGACTCCCTCATTCCCTCCTTTATATTTTATAATCTTTTAATTTTACCCTTTAAAAAATAATATTTTTAAAATATTTTACGATTTTATGCAGAGATAGAAGATACAATACGAAGGGAATTCGTAAAAAAATTGATGAAGTGACGTGTAGGATTAAATAGTGCAAATATTTTGATGGAAAGAGGTTTAATTGAATTCGTGCGGTATTTAAAGTATTATTTGCGATAAAAATTTAAAAAAAAAAATACTTTGTGTCGAGTAGATTTAGAGGACGATCTGAGTTAACAATGATATGTCATCGTGAAATTTAGGATAAAAAATATTTTATTTTTTATTTAAAATTTTAAATGTATAGTTTTGACCCTCTTGAAATGCCCATTAAAAATATAACCATTTATATGTATAATTTCCTTCAAACTCAATTGGAAAATAAAGCTTAGACATTTGCATTTTATTTTATTATATATAATTTCTAAAATTCAATTCAATTATTAAAATAAAACAACATGGGTAATCTCAAGCCATTGATTTCTCCATGTCCGTCCCACCACTATTGTATAATACCTATTGAGGAAAAGACCTAAATAACCCCCTTATTAAGCCAAAATAACACCTAGCCCCCAAGATCCGCATCCCTGGCTCGAAATCGACCCGTATGGCAACCCGCTCTAAGGTTAGAGATCCTGATTATATTGTGTTCAAGGTTTAAGATGACTCCACGTGGACCAAGCAAAGGGTCCTATAAATACCCCCATGTCACTGTATTTATAGTAAAACACATTTATTACTTGTTATATTATTTACTACTTGAGATCGCCACTTACCGTTTCTAACTTGAGCTGACTTGGGTATGGGAGGGCCTTCGTCGAGGACCATCCCCGCTAGTCTAACGCGCTTTTGTCTTTTTAAGGGCCACCAAACATTTGGGACAATTATTCAGGATCGCGGACCACCATCTCTTGGGAGATCGCAGGTCCGGCTTGAATTGATTTTAAGTATTAAAAAAGTGTTTGTGACACTGAGTATACTTTTCGGATGATTAATGTAATTAATTTTTTTTTGACAAAAAAGAAAAAAAAACTAAATTTCTCAAAAGGAATGGAGGTGGAGGTGTGGAATACAATGAATTATCAATTAAGAAAGGGGCTAAAAAAAATAAAAAGGCATAAATACATACCGATTACCAGTTAAAAAATGAAAGTCCCAAGAACCCTCAAATTAATACATATATATATACAAATAATTAATTTAATTAATAAATGGAAAGAATATTTGATGCATAATGAAAATACAAGTGGAGAATAAGAGTATTATTGAATTTTGACTTAATGTGGTGTATATTTAATTTAATTAATTATTTCCCCAACTCACAAAGCACGATGTATCTGACAAGAAGCTGCCAAAACAAGAAAAAACATATACCCCTCTTGGGAAACCCCCACCCCCACCCTCTCACTTCATTAATGACATTTATCAATTGGTGCATAATTGGAATTTACGTCTACATTTTATATAGTTAGAGGAAATTGTACAATTTCAATTAGAGTATATCAATTATGCAATTCTAGACAATCTAATATTGTAACTTGTCCTATGGATAACCTCAATCATCCTGTTCATTTTAATATATGAAGAGTAATATGACTATTATGAAAATTTTACGTATTGGCGTCGTGCAAGATGATCATATGTTTATTATTTTTTTTTTGTACGATGGAGGTGGTTGTTTAGGGCAATGTTTTAAAATTCAGATCGTTTGTTAAATAAAAAATTAAGTGGGTTATGGGTCACTTGTTTAATCGTTGAGTCAGCCGTGGTTGAACTGGTGACGATATATTTATGTAATAAATAATTATTAATATTTTGAAAATAATATTAAATAATAAATAATATTAATACACTTAACGATCTATCTTTTTTATTTAAAAAAAATCACTATTTGTTTTTAACTTTAATAATTCAATAGGATATAGATTATAATAAAATATATTTAAAAATAAATTTATAAAGATTAAATACAAGAAATAATATCATACATTTTCAAATTTAACAGAAAATCAGATACACTAAATTATTAGAAATAATCTAACAGAATTAGCAAAATTGAGCTGAGAAGAGAAAATAGAATTTCATATTTAGAAATAACACAAAATACTTAAACTTAGCAGAAATTATCCCAAATTAACAAAAATGATCTATTATCCTTTCAAAAATAACATAAAATTAGGGTATGAACATAAATAATACACATTTCAGAAGAAAAATTAAAGATTTTATCATGTATTTACACTTGATTGTTGATCCGATCGGTTCAATCAATCCAGTACTGGGGTCACACGGTTTCACCGAGTGAACTATTGGATCAAACGGTTCTCATGAGAAAAAACAATTTTCTGGCTCCTTTGGTTTTTTGGTTCAACCGGCTCATTTTATGGCCTGGTCGGCAATTCGAACGGTCCAATCATTCGAGTCGGGTTGAGTTTTAAAATCTTGATTTGGGGATATATATAAAAGTATAAATAACAACGAGTTTTTTTTAAATTTGACATAATTATAAATATTTATTATTATTTGAAAATTTATTAATATTTTTTGCTTTTACGAGTATACTAATTCATTGGTCTCCGTTTAAATTTTATTTAATTTTTTGATGGTAAACTGATCAAACCTTCTATATGATAATTTCACTTTTTTTTTTTTTACAATTTTTCTGAAAATTCTTTTATAATTAAGCGGATAATTTCTTTTTCATCCACCTCGCCTGTTTTATTTACAATAAACTTTTAGTTATTTAAAGAAAAAATAAAACAAGGAGAAAATTGACAACTCTAGCTTCTGTTTAAGAATAACATAATTTCATTAAAGGGTATTGATAATTTTTTAAATAATAAGGAGTTATTTTTATTTATGTCAAAACTCATGGAAGTCCGTATAATTTAACTACAAATAGAACGAGAATAACAAAAAATAAAAAAGAATTTATGAGAATTGGCTAATGGGGGACAGAAAAAAAAAAAAAAAGAAAGAAAAGAAAAAGATAAGCTTGAGGACCAATCATCAATTTCTTCAAAATTACTCTATTCAAGAATAGTATGTTTGTGAAGAATCTTTACTGTGGAAGAGTTGTTGTTCAATTTATTCTCTGTCTTCTTGTAGATCCAAACTGCTTCCATTTTAGGCACTAACAACTCCCTTTTTGAGGTTTGAAAAATGGACTAAGGTTTAATATTTTGTTTAATGTTGCAAGCCCAAATGTTTTTGTTCAATTTTAAGGAAAAACATTCCATTAAGGTTTAATGAAAATAGCACCTGCCTTAATTGTGTGATAGGGTTTGAGGGAATTCTTGTTATTTAGCTATAAGTGTCTGTTTGGTCCTGTGATTGATCGACCAATCTATGTTTCAAGTGCAAAATACAATTTCTTGAGTGGTATCTATCATAGTATTTTATAGTATTAATTTGAATTCATTTAAAGTGTGTGTTCCATGGAATTTTTACTGTGTAAGAAAGGATGATTTGAAGTTGGAATGATTATGTTGGGGAGTAGAATGATAGCCAAAGAGGCATAGGAAAACAAATGGACATGAAGTGATGGACCATAAGGTAAATTCCAGAAATGGTTGCTGTTACCTCATTGTAATGTTCCTTTCAACCAAAAATTTGCATTAAAGTGCTTTTTCACCTCTATTTTTCTACTGTTAAATGCTCAGTAAAAAAAGAAAACAAGAGGACCAGAAAATCCAAGAACAAGAGAGAGGGAGAGAGAGAGAGAGAGAGAGAAGACAAGGGCCATAAATGGGGTTGTTAGAGTAAAAATTACTAGAGAGAGTGGAAGAGGGAAAAGGTTAGTAATGTACAACTGGGGGGTGTGGTGTAGGGCTGACCAGTGACCTGTGACCTGTGACAAATGATATTGGTTTTGGCCATGGAGAAAAAGGCAATGCAAGAAACAAGGGAAAAAAGTGAAAGTTAGGTTGCCAAGGACCCAAGGTAATTATAGGCTTAGAAAGCAAACTTGCCTGCCTGCCAGTCCAGCACTGCCCCTGACCTCTCCCTTTCTCTCTCTTCTCTCTCTCTCTCTCCCCCCTTGGCTACACATAGATCTTTGCTTGGCTCAAGCAAAAGACTACTCAAGAAACAAGAATAAAGAACAAAACTCATTTGCTAGCTAGAATGCCCATAAGTGGCTTTTCTTTTCCCTGCTTTCCTCTCTCTTCACCATCAATGTGTGACCTTGGTGTGGTGGGTTATAATTGAGTGAACAAGGAAAAGGGTTCTCAGCCCATTGATCATCCTCCATCTGCACATCCCACTTTCATTTGTGGGTTTTTTCTAACTTTTCAAGAGGCTACCTTTCTTGTTTTCTGATGATGGAAACTGGTTAGAGTGATGGGAAATGAGCATGCAAGATTTGTTTGGTTGCTTCTGCAGTGAGGCATTGATCTCAAATTCTGCCCTGAGAATGGGGGAAACTGGGTTTAAGCTTGGAGTTAGGAAGTGAAACAGAGCTCATTCTTCTTTCCTTTGCCTATATTTTTCTTGAAAATAGTTTCTCGATTGTAACTTCATATCAGCAAAATGAGAAAGCATGGATGGCAGCTTCCTTACCATCCACTCCAGGTATCTTTTGTTAGTTCCTCCATCTATCTGTGTATGTATATGCTTATCTTTCAAGTTCTAAGTAAAAGATGTGTGTGTGTATGCGAGCAGGTGGTAGCTGTTGCTGTATTTCTGGCATTGGGGTTTGCTTTCTATGTTTTCTTTGCTCCTTTTGTGGGAAAGCAATTGTTCCAGTACATAGTGATGGGGATTTACACTCCTCTTGTAAGCACAATTGCATCCTTATCTTAAGATTCTCTTTTTCTTTTGTAATTCAAGCTTACCTTTTCAGTGGGCTGTGAAGAATCTGAGATCTGTGGGTTCAATGCTTGTTGCCTTCTTGTTGATCTTTACTTTATTCCCTGAAATTAACATTTCCCTATATTAGCTTCCATTTTAATTGCATTTTCTGTATTCTTTTTTTCCAATTTCCACATCTAATGGGCTTCAGTTGAGAAAAGGGCACTTAAGTCACTTTCTTTGACAAGGCAAATGAGGTGCTTGTCCTCTAGCTTTTGGTGTTGTATACAAAGAGAGCCACAAGTTTCTCATTCAAAAGAATTGCAATTTTGCTTTTAAAGATTGTATTTTGTCTCTTGTTTTGATTAGCCTTGGCATTAACCGGATCCCGAGTTTGGCCTTTTGTTTTACCACATTACAGCCTTGTCTAGAGATATTAAGGTAGTAAACCTTTTCTAAGAAGTGAATGAGCACATCAGGAATGGAGAATTATCCTGACCACGCATCAACACCTCCTAATTAATGCCTTGTAGTATGTACTGAAATTCGATGGAGGGCCCTTCCTCATCCGATAATCTTCTTGCAGGCCCATGGTTAGAATTGATGGCCTCTGTGGTTGAAAAACTCCTTTCTGGTTTACTTGTATGTGTGTAGGCTGATATTCGGGGGGGTGGTGGTGGTGGTGGTTATGGATTTTGGTTTTATTGGTATTCCGTCGCATTTTCTTGTCTCTTCTTTGCAAACTCCTTTGGTAATCTTGGAGTACTATTTGGTCTGAACAGAAAGTTGCGAAGGGTGACCAAAATTCTTGTTTGGAATTAACTATACAAAATGTAGAATGCTTGGATTTGGTAAGTAGAATTAACTCTCTCTTTTGGAGGGACAGAGAACCAGGAAGCAGCAAGAATCATGGACAAGTCCTGGTTTTCTTCAATTGAGTCCCTGAAATGCAATAAATGCAAGTCATTCTTTGAAAGTTAATCGAGCAACGAGGAGAGATATGGTTCTTCCCACTTATCTCACCTGTGTGCTCATAAATTAGAATATTTCGAAATGGCTCCAGATGCTGAAGTAATTGTGCTTGATGACAGAAATATTATCTGCATCCTTGCCCATCTTCACCTTAGAATACATAGGAAACTTGATCACCAGAAGTACTTACCAGGATTCTTGCTTAAATATTAGTCAGAAGCATCTCAGAGAAGCTCATAAGGGTTGATAAGTTATTTTGAAATATTGCGAAGGTGCTTCACAAATTTTTTGTAGCTTCTGAGAAGCTATAACCAGAAAACAAATAATCTATTATTCCTAGTGACATTTGGGTCGTGCAGTGGTATCATCTCTAGTTATATGTCTTGGATGAGACAGGCAGTTATCTTCACAATGTTATATATTTATGTATTGGTGGCTGGATGAGCAAATTGACAGGACAATTGTTACAGCCCGAATCTTATGCTGTTGCTGTCATTTCTCAGCTAATATGTGCCTTCGGTCTATACATTTGGTGTGCTGGTGCTGATCCTGCTGATCCCGGAGTCTTTAGATCAAAAAAGTATCTTAATATTCTGGACCACAAAAAGCATGCCAAATTTAGGGAGTCTAAACATGGTGGAGAGTCAACTTCGTCAATTCAAGATGCCAATGCTGCAGCCATTGGTGAGGAAGCTAATGCTAAAGGAAAGATAGTTGTAGAGTCAGCAGCTGGTTGTAACACTGAACATGAAAAGAAGAATTCCTCGTCTCAGAAGAGCACCTGCTTCATAGGCATGTTGGCACTATTGCCTTGTGCTTACATTTGCAACTCACATGAAGAGTCATCTGATCAACAGAGTGAAGATGGGATGTTCTACTGTAGTTTGTGTGAAGTAGAGGTGTGCTATTAGCTTTCTGAATTTACATATAACTGTGTCGATAACATCCACCAATAATGCAATGCATTGCTATGAACTTCATGCTTGTTTCCTAGATATATCTGTGTAATATCAATCATTTCATCTTGTTAAAACATCGTCTTACCGTTTACTGTTCGTACTAGATCTGGAACCGTGTGACTAAAATGACAACCATCTTACAGGTTTTCAAGTACAGCAAGCATTGTAGAGTTTGTGACAAGTGTGTTGACCGCTTCGATCATCATTGCAGGGTAATCAGGATTTATATTGGGAGATCTTTTCGTTATTATCAAAAAGGACCTTCTAATCCCTTTCTTACTCTTTATTCGCTAGTGGCTTAACAATTGCATAGGCAAAAGGAACTACAGAAAGTTTTTCACTCTGATGGTGTCTGCCCTTCTCCTGGTATGCTCAAACATCCATTTTCTTTGTTTCCTACATGGCATTTTTATCTGAATTTATGTCGGAACCAAACAATTATGTCTATCTGCTTTGTTCACTGTGTCTAAGCCTGCTACTTTGAGATATATATAGGTCGATCTTTTATAATATAAGTAGGAAGCAGGACTCGCTAATTCAAGCGTAAGCTTTATCACTCTTGTCATACAATTAAACAACTAGCCTCTGTTTCCTAAAAGGACTTGGTAGATGCTGAAAGTTGGAGTTATTTAATTTTTTATTATTAAAAAAATAAATAAATAATATTATTGTAATTTTTTTAATTATATAATAAAAATAAATCACGACTCGTCAATAAAATATACCGAAAAATGCAAAAGTAGTCGGGATTGGATTTTAAATCTCGACTCCAAGTGCCCCACTTTAAAGGAGGGCTGGCAGCTGTATATATATACATATATTATATATATATAATATGTATATATATTATATATTTGTAATATATATATTTATATATGATATATATGTAAATATATATGTATATATATATTATATATTTGTATATGTATATATGATATATATTATATATATGTTTATATATATATGATATATATGTAAATATATATTATATATTTATATAATATATATATGTATATATAATATATAATATATTATATATACGTATATATATAATATATATAAAAATTAAATCACGACTTGGGTGTTTTCCTTTTTTTTTTTCGTTTAAATAAATTTATATATAATTAATTTTAAAAACATACTAAAATCCAAAAAATAATAAAATTAACATTGCATTAACTTAAAAAATTACAATTAAGGGTACAAATGTAATAGTTATTTATTTTGTACAATTATAAAAAATTATATTAAATGTATAAATGTAAAAGTGTACATTTTTGTACAATTGTAAAAAATACAAAAAGTATACAATTAATCCTGACTACCCAGTACTGGCATATCTAATTGTTGAAGAATTTCTTCATTGGGCTTGTTGTCGTGCACGCGTTTGCACCCAATCCATCTCGTTGTGAATACGTGTTGTTTGATATATACATATATATATTATATATATACATATATAATATATATCATATATATATAAACATATATATACATATATATTACAAATATATAATATATATAAACATATATATAATATATATCATATATACATATTACAAATATATAATATATATAAACATATATTATATATAATATATATATATATATATATATATACAAAGGGCTGGCAGTTGCCGGCCCTCCTTTAGAGTGGGGCACATCAAGTCGGGACTTTAAAGGAGGGCTGGCAACTTGCAGTCGGCATTTTTTCGGTATATTTTATTGATGAAAAATCACGACTCGTCATATTTTTATTATATAATTAAAAAAAATATAATAATATAATTTTTTTTTAATAATAAAAAATTAAATAACTCCTGAAAGTCGCGTCAAAACTCAGTGTTTGATTTCAGTTTTCTTGTTAAATTGATAATAACATCTTTTAAATGGTTTGTGCACCTTGGATTTGAGATTGCAGCTTATACTTCAATGGTCAACTGGAATCCTTGTACTTGTCCTCTGTTTTATTGAGAAGAAGCGATTTGCTACTGACATCAGCTCCAAGTTAGGAAGCAGCTTTACCGTAGTTCCCTTTGTAATTGTTGTGGTGAGTATTTGTCTCTTTCCTTCAATCATTGTCTTTCACTGCCATTTTTTGTGGTCAACCTCCATGAGAAGGATATCAGATTGGGTCTAGTGAAGTGAGTCAATTTAAATAAATTCTATGTTCCCAAATAACGCTCTAACCTTTATATTTTTTACAGGCAGTCTGCACCATATTGGCCATGATTGCAACCTTGCCGCTTGCTCAGCTCTTCTTCTTTCACATTCTTCTGATCAAGAAGGTGCGCGTTTGCATTCAAGTATTCGTGTACTTTTCCTTGTTTTGCTTCAAATATTAAAGATTGTAAGTTGCTTGGAAATTTATAATTTGTTTGGGGCTCATAATTGAAATGGTGGGATAACAGGGAATAAGCACATATGATTACATTATAGCTCTAAGGGAGCAAGAGCAACAAGGTGCTGGAGGTCAGCAAAGTCCCCAGATGTCTCCTGCTAGCTCTCTTACTGGATTAAGCAGTGCAAGCTCCTTCAACACCTTCCATCGAGCAGCATGGTGCACGCCACCACGGCTGTTTGTTGAAGATCAGGTGCAATTTCTTATGAAGAATCATCTTATAAGATTCATCCATGAAGAAGATGCTTCCTTGATTGGTTTTCATATTTTCGTTCATTGCTTGTTACTTCTCCCAAGAACTCTTTACTGATCATGTTGATTAACATTTAACTATTAAGGCCTGTGTATCTGGTTTTACTTGCAGTTTGATGTAGTACCTGCCGACAATGGATCTGTGAGTTCACTTGGTAAAAGGACAATGGTCGAGGAACAAATGAAGAAAAAGAATCCTGCAGCTGTAAAGATCAGCCCGTGGACGTTGGCACGTTTGAATGCAGAAGATGTGTCAAAGGCTGCTGCAGAGGCAAGGAAGAAGTCCAAGATTCTGCGGCCTGTGGTAAGGCGTGAAACGAATTATGCCCACGAAACAGACAGCAGTTTCGGCAGCAGTGGCCGGCGGATGGCCATGAGGCCCGACAACAATAGAAAGCGAGGGAGCAGGCGAATTCGCCTCCCGGCAGAGATGCCTCTTGAACCTCTATCAAAGCTTCCAGCATCAGACGTCCAAAACAGTAGAAATCATCTTATGATCACCGAGACATCAACCAGCTTCGCCCCTCTACAGCTTGAAGGCCGGAGTGATTTCAGGGCAAGCAGAGCTATCCCGGGCTCAGTTGGTATTGTTGCTTCTTCGCCCGAGAGTAGCTTCGATTCTCCCGATCTTCATCCTTTTCGGGTCTCCTCATCAGGAGCTGAAGAGGCAAGGAGACTAGTTGGCCTATCTTCTGCTGCTATGGCTACTCAAAAAGACATTCCTTTGTCAAGATCCACTAGTGATGGATACGATGCATCTGGCGGTGAAGACAGTGATCGTGTACCTACAAGAATTCAACATAGATCAAATAACTGGAGTAGCCTACTATTCGGGTCTGAACCAGACAGAAACATGTCAAAATTCATGCCACCGTCTTCATCGACATTGTCAAACCATAGGAAGCTTTAATGAAGTAAGAAAATGCAGATTCTTGAGATTTTTTGATTTGTTGACCGAAGCTAAGACACAGTTCCCCGCCTACTATTGCTATCTTTACAAGGTGGTTACAAAGATATAATCCTT
>NC_026148.1:4481368-4504429 GCF_000512975.1 Sesamum indicum | reverse complement strand
ATTGTGCCCAGTAGAGGGAAGTAAACCTGTCCGAACTTGAAAGAACTTTGCAAACTCAGTTCCAGCATCCAACTGTCAATGAGCCTGCACTGCATGCAGCACCATCACTGAGTCTGTCCTGTAAATTTATGTCCATGATATGCGCCTGTGGCATAAATTTTGCTCATCATCACCAACTCCTGTCAATATCTAGAGTTCTCTGTTTAATATCAAGTGAATTATTGATGAAAATACTTGTCTGGCTCTGTTAACAGTCAGATGCTTTTCGGAGTATCTTGATCATGAGGACTCAGACAAGTCGTGAACATTTCTACTCGGGTTAAATTCAATTTGAGTTAGAATTTTCTGTATTTTGTAATACATAAACTATGATTATCTTTCTCTTACATGATTCGTTTTTTTATCAAGAACCACATAAAAGAAGAAGGATTCTGCGTGAGTATAGATAACAAAACTTGTTTTAGCACCTCGGATGATCAGTAAATTTTACAACTATACATCTCTCAATCATTAACAAGACTCATTCAACAAATCAACGTGTGTAACATGAAAGACAACATTAGAACAATCCGGAAACAACATCTGCCGTAAGGTCGAGCAGCTGCAAACATCAAGCTCTCATTCTTGTTTTCACTGCTGGACAACATAAACAACAGAAGAAACCATCCCATCGTCACCAGGCAATCTTGCATACATCCCGCCCAACTCCTCATCGATCTCAAACACCAATTCCCCGTGAGACATTTTGCAATATACAAATAACACAGTGGTAGCAGCCATACTATAAAGCGACACCATGGTCAGTAAACTAGCATAAACAACCATCTGAGCGACAATCCACCAACTGATTCCTCCACCTGCATTCGCCAACAACCTGGAATACCACATTGAGAACAGCCCAACCACGATTCCAACGAGAACGATCATCGAAAACACGACTCTTCTCATCCCCTTCACCAAATAAGAACTCCTCTTCAAAGGTGCAAATCCCCATTTAGACTCCACAACAACAATCGCATTCGACAAACTCCACTCCACTTGCAGGTAGACCAACAGGCCGACAAGCAAAGCCGACATCAAGATCACAAAAACCAGGAAGTATTTACTGTCGTAGTCCATTTCAAACCCGAATAACAAAAGCCCATTGTATGCCAACAGCATGAGAATAACAAAAACAAAGATAAGCAGTCCTAGAATTAACTGGACAACGAGGCGGGTAGCTAGAAGAGGGAGAAACGAGACAAGAATCGATTTAAGCGAGGATAGAAATTTGACGGGCCTGCCGTAGAACCCGTGGAAGGTGGTGTAGGTGAGAGAAGCGGTGGCGCAGAGAGAGGAGAAGACTACAAGAAAGCCATAGATGAGTGGGATGAGGAGTTGAGATTTGGCGATTTGGAGGTCGTGAGATGAAGCGGGGTGCAACAGGAAGGGGTAAATGAAGGTGAGAATGGAGGTAGGGAAGATGAAGAGAAGTGAGAGGGCCAAGTAATGGCGGAAGTGGGCTCTGATTATGCGGGAGGTTTCGGAGAGTATTGTCCAGAGACTTGGGCTGTGGGTTGACATGATTGCAGAAGAGAGAGAGAGAGATGTGGGAATTGGAGAAGACGATGGAAGAGTATAAAGAGAAGAACGGGTGGGAAATGCTGCTGTTGATTGTTCAATTATTGTGTGGAAGAGTTCAAAGCGTTTTGAGGTCAACTGTCAAAGTCGTTTACAGTTATTTAATGTCGGATGAAAAGTAATAGTAGTTGTAGTATAAGGCGAAAAACAACAGAAGCTTCTTCAGTTCCCTATATTTCCATGTTATATAATTAAACTATTCCTGAATTCATATGACAAATAACAATTCCTATTGATAGGAGTGTACCATGTTGGAAAAGTATTCAAGTGATATTAGTATGGATTTGAAAATCAAATCTGATTTGATAAATATTTTGAAATTAAAATTGACAAAACAAACATGTTGGAACAAACAAACAAACAATTAGATATGCTGTTTTATTACAAAATAAATAAGAAACTTATAAGAGAGTTGTCTCGTAACAATTCTCGATCCAAGATAAAATATCAACTAAATCACATAATTTCTTCTATTTGCATTGAAGAAATTATACGTTTCGTTTTTTACGTGCAACAAGTACTACACAACTTTCAAAATAAGACGGTTCAGTTCTATCAGTACAATACTATATTAAAGAATACCTCGAAAAACACTCAAAGAGCTTTAGAAATTAGAGCTGAAACTCGAATGAGAGGGAGAGCTCAAGAGAAAGATCAGAGAGAGGAGTTACGATGGTGTGTTTGAAGTGAAGAGTGAATCAACCTTATAAGGCATCACCAGCAGAAGGTATGAAGAATTAAATATGGACATAAATTCTTAGCAGAAAAGGTTAGAAATGGCCAAAAACGGCTGATGTCAGATATATACTGAGACATTCGCCCTAATGCCCATGCATGAGGCCATGGTCAGAGCTAGAGCAAGCGGCGGCGGCACGCATGTGGGGCAACCACATGTTCGCTATAGTCTCCATAGCACTTCAAACATCATTTGGACATTGAACTCAATATAAGAAGTTTATGTTGTACATAAACTTTCAATGTAGGATACAAAATGAGTGTAAAATACTCACCTCCACATACATTTTATATACATATCAATGCCATTCTTTTTCCATCATATTCCTATATGGGGCACAACATCTTTTCTCAATTTTTAACTCTATCTAATCTATGAATTTAGTCATGCAATTGCATCCATATTTTAAACCACATTGTTCTACAAGTTAACAACTAATTATGCCAATTACAACAATCCCCCAAAAATCTATAAATTTGAACTCAAGCTTCCGTAATTTGTTTTCAACAATGGTACCTTCTGATTTGAACCACTTCTTAAGTTATCTAACTTCAGCTGTCACCAGATCAAATGGAACCAGACCTTGAATTTGAGCCTCTGATTGTGATAACATCTGTCAGTAACAACAAGCCATCGACTTTGTGTTGATATTTAAGATTAACACTTTAGACCAGGTGTCTAGATCCTGTTCATGAATGCTTCCAAGAATAACCCAATTCTTTAATTGTGACCAAACAACTGCATTTTCTTACTTGGGCATCTCCAGTGATGCACTACTAGGTTCTCGTCTAAAAGACTTGACCCTGTTCAGAGATAAACTCTTACTGTACTTGTAGTATTAAACACCTTCAACAATTACAGGGGATTGACTCCAAATACAAAATATCAGTTTATAGGTGCTCTGACATGCTCTACGACTTGTCAATACCATATTGAACCTTCTTTATGGGATTTCTACTTAGAAAGTTGGGTTGCTATCGCATATATACCACTGATGGATTTTCAGTTCCATCCCCAATCTGGATTTTTGTAATAGTGACAGATTTAATTCTTTCGTTAGAGGATCAACATTATTGTCTTTTATTCCCATAAAGTCAATGCCTATAACTTTGTTCGATATTAATTTACTTATAAACATAAGCCTAACTTGGATATGATCTTTTGGTTGTACTTACGACTCCAAACCTTTGCAATTGTGGTTTGACTATCACAATATATAACAATAGGTGGAAGACGCTGACTTACAATGGGAAGTAACAGGCCATACAACCATTCAGCCTCAGTACCAATCGCATCCAACGCACATAACTCGGCTTCAAATGTAGACCGGGTTATTAAAGTCTATTTTGCAGACTTCCAGGGACAACACTCCCACTTAAGGTAAATACATAACCTGAACACCCATTACTTTTGGAGTTTTTGGCTATTCAGTTATCATCACTATATCCTTAAGGACAACAGAGAATATGCCATAATGTCCCTTAATCCCCTATCCAAAGCTCTCCAATGGGTTCTGTTCGGTCAAAACTATTGTATCTAACCAACATTGCGACAGAAAATAAAGTATCTAGTCTTGTGTCAAATTATTAAATACTGCAAATTCCTAATAATTTGGGAATACCTTAGTTGTGCTACCAATAAACCACTTTCATTTTTTAATAAGGCAACAAAAGGATCATATAGTATCTTTGTAATTCTAGTGTTCTGATAATCAAATTTCTAAATTTATCTTCTCAACATAATGAGACTGAGAAATAGTTATCCCATCAGTTGAACGAATCAACTCGATGCCAAGGATTACATTAGTCTCACCCATATCCTTCATTTTCAAACTTATTTTTCAAAAATAACTTGATTTTGGTTAGAGGTGTAAACGAGTCGAGCTCAACCTTTTTTGGTGAGCTCGAGCTCGAGCTCAATTTGCAGTAGAATGGCTTGAGCTCGACCAGTTCAAGCTTGGTATGATTTTTTTAATTATTATTATTGTTATTAGATTAAATCATGGGATTGAATTACCAAAGTTTTACATATATTTATAAGTAATAAAATAGATTTCATAATGTATACTAAGTTATAAATATACCAAAATATAGCATGAGATTTTAATTTATTGTTATAAATATAAACAACTAATTAGTTTAGTAGTAATATATTTAGTAAAATATACCAAAAAAAAATCAAACTGAACAATTTAAAATTATAGAAAAGTATCCATTATCTGAAATAATGCAATGAAATACATAAAAATATTTTATAGTTGAGATTAGTATATGTTCACAATCTACAATAAATTTATATATTAATAAATATTAATATTACATTGATGTAACTATTATCTTACATTGTTGAACAATATGGGTTAATCGGGCTATCAAAATTGAGATCAAACTGTTAGAATATGATCAAACTTACAGAAAATACATTTGGTAAAGTTTTAGACTTATTGGATATACGGATGTCGAGATATTGTACTCGAAACATAAGAGTAATTATTCAAAATAGTGTAACATTGAATCAGGCCATGTGATTTTAAATCATACCGTCTGATATGAACTAATGGACATAATCTTATATATATATATATAAATTTGGTATGAATCGGATGTTCGAATTTTAAGATATCGTAATTATTGTTTAAACTTTTTGATCTTATTATATATAATAAAATAATAATAAAAATAATTAAAAATTTTCAACCATCATCATAATTATTATTATTATTATCATTATTTTTAGATTAGTTCATAGGAATCACTAAATTTCGACATAAATTTATAAGTAATAAAATAGATTACATAATGAATAGTATGTATCTTGATATAAATATAAAATCCAAAAATAGATAAAAAAAAATCATAAGTGAATTACTTGTAATTTTAAAAAAAGTATAACACAATACAAATATAAATTAAAATATAACATAAAGTTTATATGTGTCATATTAAATAATAATTTTAATTATAAAAAATATTATATTTACTAAGTTGTTGATTAAATTTGTTTTTGTATAAAGATTAAATGTATAAATAAAAGTACCATAATTTATTATTATCCAAAATAAAATGTATGACATTGATTAATAATTATAATATATGGTCAATTTTGAGTATAAAATTGATAAAGTATTGAATATGAAATTAAATATATAAAATTTTAAAAAAAACATATATAAAAAATAAAAGAAATAAAAAAAAGCTACCGAGCCGGATGAATAGAGAGAATTGAGCTCGATCTTGAATTTTTCGAGCTCAAGTCGAGCTCAAAATCGAGCTCGCGAACCGGCTTGACTCATCTACCACCCCTAGTTTCGGTAATAATATCTAAACAAGAGATGTCATCAACAAAACCACATGATAATTTATCCTCCTTAACCTTACAATAAACACACTTATTATTCTCATTAACAGTGAAGCCAAATGTAAGAAGAGTTTTATCAAACTTTTCATGCAATTGTTTGGTTGATCCATGCAATTGTTTACAAACTTTGTGCTCATTACCATAAGCTATAAATCCCTCAGGCTGATCCATGTATATTTATTCCTTGAATTCACCATAGAAGAAGGCTATTTTTACATCCATCTGGTGAATCGAAAGATTATAAACCGCAGCAAGTGCTATAAGTATTCGGATAGTAGTTAATCGAGCTACCGAAAAATACGTATCCAAATAGTCTATTCCCTCTTCTCGTTTAAAACTCTTGGCCACCAATCTAGCTTTAAACTATCGATGGTCCCATCAGATTTCAGTTTTTTCTTAACGATCCACTTATATCCAATTGCAGTACACCTCGAAGGGAGATTAACTAGCACCCATGTCTTATTGGAGACAGTTGAGTCCATCTCACTTTTGATAGTTTTTTTCCACCGCTTGGCTTCGGAAGAAGCCATAACATCTTTGAAAGTAACCGGATTTTCCTTGATGTTGTTAGTGACAAAGCTACTTCCAAAATCCCTGACAACCTTAGCTCTCTTTTTCTGTCTAGGTCCATCTGACTCCTCATGAGTCAGACTAGTACTAATAGGATTAACCCCCACATTTTTCATCTTTTCCATATGTCCGTGAGTAGAAGTGGAGGCAAGTGAATCATCTAGAGAAACACTTTGAGGTATTTTCATTTTCATAGAAAATACATCTTACAGGAAAGTAGCATCACGAAATTCAACTATTGTGTTGACTTTAATGCTTGAAAATTCTGATTTAATAATCATAAATCTAAAAGCATAATCTTTTATCCACATAGCCCGAGAACACAACATCAACAGTCTTAGGGCCTAATTTTTTTCTCTTGTGTTATGAGAACAACACTTTTGTTAGGCACCCCCACACTTGAAAGTATTTGAGGCTGAGCTTTCTACCTTTCTATAATTCGAAAGAGTACTTGTATTGTATTTCAGAGGGATTCTATTTAGAATATGCCAAGCTGTATTTGAGCCTCTCTCACAAATACTTAGGTAATCCCGAGTTTAACAAAAGTCTGTTAATCATGACTTTAAATGTTCTATTCTTTCGTCCAGCTATTTCATTAAACGAAGGTGAATACGGAAGAGTTTCTTCATGAATTATGTCGTTGTTTTGGCTATATTCATTGGATACACTCGACTCATATTCCCTTCTTCAATCAGATGTTAACCGTTTAAGTTTCTTGCCAGTTTGGGTTTTTGCTTCGTTTTTAAACAAAATAAATTTTTCTGAAATTTCATTTTTGTTTCTAAAGAGAAAGACATAACAATATCTATTGCAATCATGTATAGCGGTGATAAAATATCTCTTATGGTCCCTAGTTAAAATTCAATTGGACTCACAAATATCAATGTGAACTAAATTAAGTATTTTTTAATCCATTTCTACTGATTGATAGGGTTTCCTAACTTGTTCAGTTGTACCTGGAGTTCCCGATACTTACTATTATTCCATTGATGGCATGATAAGACATAAAGAAATATTTATCAGCCCAAATGTGCACATTTGCTTCAGTGTCAATCAATCAATCAAAAGGTTCATAAATAGTCAGGAGTCGGGTTGTACAGAGACACACCCTTCAGTTTATCCTGTGGTGCTAGAACCTCTAGAACCCCCCCCCCCAAACAACCATGTTGACAGTTTGTCTGCCCAGTCTTGGCCTTTTTAGAAGGACAATGTTTGGCCCAATGTCCAACTTACCACAGTTCCAACAATGTTTATTTACTTTTGGTTTCTTATTTTTGACGGCCTTAACTTTATTGATGGTTTTTGAGTTTGTGTTCATATTATTCACTTTCTTTTTTCCTATTATTAAATTGGCCCTTAGTTGATGCTCAATAGGCATCTTATGAGACTGATTTTTGTGTTTTGCCTCTAACTGATCACGATCATAAGATCATCCAGAGACAATCTCTATTTATGATGCTTGTGTGTCATGCCAAAATTTCCTATGATTTAGAAAATTTGTCCACTATGGACATGACTAGAAATGTATTAGGAGATTTCATCCCACCATCAGACAAAGCATACCCAAGGTAGATAATCTCGTGCGTCTATTCAGTTGCAAACCTTCCTTCAACCGTCTGATAGCTCATGAACTTGGAAATAGAATACTTTTCAAGCCTTTGTTTTTCAGTATTATATTTCTAGTCCAATTCATCCCATAACAATTTCAATGTAAGAGCTGGAACAATAGGCATCAAAGAGCGTATTTAACATTGCTGAAAAAATAACCCCTTGACTTATTTGATCTCGCTCCGTCCACTGTGCAATTTCATCAGTTTTGGAATTGATTTCATATAGTTCAAATCTAGTCACCTGAATTACCATAAAATATCCTTTTATGGTCAACCAAATTTTCATTCGTTGTTGCCAACATTTGAAAAACTGACCCAAGAACTTATCCAACAAACTAGACAAGTCAACTTTTGGGGAAATAGGAATAGCAACGGAAACAATGTCGATCATTTTTACAATTTGAAACTGAAAGTAATTAAGATTTTAACAAGATAAAAAGTCGAATTTTAAACTTTAAAAATAACAACTAAAATCCGTATTTAGTTCCAAAAAATCTAATTTTCTCAAAATACTATAACTTCTTCAAGATTGTTGAAAAAAGTATTAAACAAATCGTATTATCATTTTGAAAATCAAATCAGATTTGACAAATAGTTTAAAACCAAAATTGGCAAAGCAAACATGTCGGAACAAAAAAGCAAACAATTAGATATGATGTTTTATTGAAAAGTAAATAAGAAACTTAGAACAGAGCTATACCGTAACAACTCTCGATGAAATTACCAACCGAATCACAGAATTTTTTCTATTTATTTTGAAGAAATTATACATCTTGTCCTCTTCATGCACCGAGTACTACGCAACTTCTTCCAGAATAAGACAGTTCAGTTTTATTGGTACTACACTATACCGAAGAACACCAGAAAAAACACTAAAAAATCTTTAGAAACTAAAGCTAACTCGGATGAGTGGGAGAGCTTGAGAGAAAGATAAGAGAGAAGAGTTGTGTTGGTGTGTTTGAAGTGAAGAGTGGATCAGCCTTATATAGATATCACCAACACTAGGTAATAAATGCAGACTTAAATTCTTAGTAGAAATGGCTGACGATCTTGGTTAATACAGTTTTAAAAACATTTGACTGGAAAAAATTGTTCGTGATCAAATTCGAAAATTCAAAATGTTCCTGTTGCAAAAAAATATATATTGAGACTAAAACATTCGTCCTAATGCCCGCGCCTGTGCCTGAAGTCGAGGCGCGCAGGCGGCAGCGGCGCGTGTGTGGGGCAACCCATGTTCACTCTAGTCTTTATAACATTTCAAACATCACGTGGACCTTGAATTCAATATAAGGAGTTTAGGCTGTAAACTTCCAATGTGGGACACAAAACGAGTCTAAAACACTCACCCTCACATACCCTTTCTATACATATCAAATGACATTCTTTTCCCATCATATTCTTATGTGGGAAATATCTTTTCTCAATTTTTAACTCTATCTAATTTATGGATTTAATCATGTAATTGCATCCATATTTTAGTTTACATTGTTGTTACAAATTAGCAACTAATTATGCCAATTACAACATATCACACCTATTGAAGAAAAGACACAAATAACTCATATACTAAGAATATCACCAAAGCCCTAAGATCGCAACCCAACCCGATCTAGTGACCCATATGACAACCTGCTCCAAGGACCTCTATCCTGGCCACAAGATGTCTGACAGCTCAAGAACAAGCATCATATCACAAGAATTTCGGGATATTAACAAGAAAATACATCATATAATTTGCCCCAATGAGGATGGTCCCTCCTTACTCACATGTTCCATAGATTTTTGGCTTCTCGAAGAGATTCACCCACCTCAATAATGCATTTTCTCAATCACTTTTTCGGTCCTTGCTAATAGTGTTCCCTATGGTTTCCTTTCCCCCAGTAGAGGTATTAGACAAGGAGATCCTCTTTTTTCTTATTTATATATTATCTACTTTGAACTTCTATTCCATTTGCTTACTAGGGTTGAGAATCTCAATGAGCTTAATGGTGTCAAAGTCTGTAGAAAAAGCTCCAAGAATCACTCACTTGATGTACGTAGATGATCTTATTATTTATTATGAAGCCAATGATTTAAATGCAGAAGTAGTTGACAAATGCCTTTTGAAAAGTGGTCTAGTCTTTGTGTCAACAAAATTCAAGTCTTTTATCCATTCTGGCCACAATGTCCTGCCTATTTTTAAAATGTGCACCAAAGATATTGTAGACATGAAAGAGCAAGCCAAGAAATGTTCTTGATTTGGTGAACTCATTGACAAACTTTCAAGAAAAATGGGTGGTTAGAAAGCCTAACGGGGAAGATTAGTACTCATCAAATCAGTTGCCCAAGCTCTCCCTATCTACAATATGTCCACCTTCTTAGTCCCATCCTCATTATGTTCAAAACTCAATTCGCTCTTGAGAAATTTTTGGGGGGTCATTCCTCTATTAAGAAAATTTTGACACTCAAAAGTTGGGATGATTGTTGTATTCCAAAAACTTTGTGGACTTGGCACTAGAAATATGCATGAGATTAACAAAGCCCTGGTTGCTAAACTTGGTTGGAGTATTGCTTGTCAAGATAACAAAATGTGGGGTAAAGTCCTTTCTGCAAAATATTTGAGTAATACTAATTTCTTTGATGATTGTTCTTCATTGCAGGGGGAATCATTGGTGTGGAGGGATATCCAAAAGTGTTAAAGCATCATTTTTCAAGGAACTTGCTGCAAGATTCACAAAAACTCAAATATCCAAACTTGGTCGGAACCGTGGATACCTTTAATGCTTGGATTCATTCCTTTCCTCGACATGATGTAACTTTAATTACTTCTTTCATGGTTTGTTCTCTCATCCCCATAATTGCTCCCCCAATTCTTCTTAATGTATGAGTATATACTAAGGGAATTTGAACAGTCTCTTACTCTCAACCATTGGATCTATCAGAGTTATTTGCATCCTATCGTCCGTTTTGGCACTTCTTTTCATGATCCACCACCAATATATACGTGGGCCATTTCACTTATCCTTCACTTCATTCCTGGGAGCTGCTTTCATAGGCACGATCTGCTTCCAAATATTTTTTCGCCAGGTACACTTCGCAATATCCTTTTTAATTCTTGCATCATGTCTATTAATTCTATTTCGAGCTCGGGGTCTAGCTCCAACTCTAAATCTTCGGGTTCGTCCGAGACCCGCCTAACTTCTTGCTAAGATATGTCCTTCCACTATTCCTTCTCATAGGGTAGAAACTAATCTAGAAATTGTAGATCCCTCAAACACCCTTGATAGTATGAAGCTATGATGTCTAGGGACCTATGGGCTGGGATCATTAGTACTCTGAACATTGCCCCTAGAGAGATTAGAGAAAAATATTATATCCCTAGAGACTTTGATATACTCCTGCCTCGATCTTTTGAGAGAATGCATCGTCCTCCTGAAGGGTTATGTTCCTTGTCCATTGCTCACCCAGAGGCAGGTCTTTCATTTTCCCTTTCCTCGACCTGTATCCAGAATATTAAGCAGATTAGAGGTGTGTCCCATGCAATTATCCCCCAATGCTATTCATCATATACTTATGTTTATATTAGTCATGCGTTGTCGTCAACTTGAACCCAGTTTTGCTGACTTCTGGTCCCTTTATAAATTCATGACCTTGAAGAGGTCTGGTGAGCGAAGATTCTTCTACTTTATCTTTAGGCCAAACTGTAGGTTCATAGATAAAATCCAGTCCAATATCGGGCCTGGAAGCATAAGTTCTTTTTTATTCTTCCTCTAACTGGTCAAAACTGGCTTTCCCCTACTAATGGCACGATTCAAAGTCCGAACCTAAGACTTATGGGGGGGTGGGGGGATGGATGATGATGTCATCAATAGTCTCACCCTTTATCGGTACAAGGCCGATAAACGCTTGATAGAGAGCATCCTAAAGTTAACTGATCTCTCTCTAGCACCCCTCCAAGTCCGGGGTTCGTTACGTGATGGTCTTTTATGAGCTTATTTTTTTGCCTCCCTCCTCCACTTATGCATTTAATATTCATCTAACATCTCTTTACAGATGATATTATAATGAATGCTCAAACTGCTAACAGGGTTCATGCCAAGAAGGGTACTTTACCTGCTAATATTGTTGCGGGAGCTGGTTCTTCACAACCAACTCCAGCTACTCCATCGGAGGGAAATTGTGCTCCCCCATCTCAAGAAAAGAGATCATAGAGACCCAATCGAGTTCGGTTCTTGGTTCTGAAGCATTGAGTCCTGGCCAATTGCTATAGAGGTAGCTAGTGGCGATACTGGCTCTACTACTAGAATCGAAATGTGTATTCCTCGATCGAGATATCGGCCCGACAAAACTCCTGAATCTCCAACTATGGATCCTAAAGAGAAGGAAAAGAGGTCGCTGAAGGACATAACGAGCAAAAAAAATGCAAGAGAAAAAATAGCAAAAGCTCACGTCCAGCAGATCCAACAAGCGAAGTAAATCCTCTTCTGCCAGGAGATAGACCAAAGCTATTGCTAAGAAGGCTGATGAGGAGACGAATCTCAAAGTAGCCAACGAAGTCACTAGCTTGTGGAAAGAAGCTCGGGAGGAGCTGCAGTATCATTCTTGCAAGACTGCTGAGATGGAAGGTGAAAAATTAGTATCTGACTGGTCCATCTCTGCTCAAAGTAATGTCTTGTGAACCCATATTGGGCAAGATTCATGGGAGGTATACAGATCCTCTTTGTTTCTATTCGACCAAGCCCTTCTAGCTCCCTACTCACATATTTGGGCCGAACAACATTTCGCACAATCATTTGAACAGGTGGGCATTTATACTGAACCTTTATGTAAGCACCTCCTCAACCTTTTTATTTCAATTTTTATTTATCAAGTAAAGGCTTATGAACACCATCTGCCCCTAAAAACTATTTACTGGCGAAGGGAGAAGCTCGCTAATGATAAACTGCTCGCTGAGTCCCAGGAAAAGCTATCCTCTGTGGAGGAACAGATTAAGCAACTGGAGGCACAGTTGAAGGAGCAAGCTCCCCAATCTCGAGCTGATTTTGTTGCTGCTCTCGAAGCAAGTAAAGCTTAGGGCTTTTCCGCTGGTCGTCTGCGGGTAAGGAGGAAGGCCTCAAATAGGATTGTGAGGAATACTTGGCCTCTACAGAGCATCAAAGTCTTCTATTGGATGCCCATTCACTGGGTCTCGAGGAATATCTGGCCTCCGACGAACACAAAAAGTTGATGGCGGAGATCCGCTTGCAGGGTGCTAAGGATTTTCTCAAATGAATCGTCTTCTAGATGGCCATTGAGATCAAAGCTGCAAACTTCCTGGTATAGGGTTTTGAGCAGTGTACAACCCAAGTGCAGAAACTCAAAGGCTTTGTTGAAGGGTTCGACACCACCTGGCTCTGCCCCTCCTTGCATGGGAACCTATCTGCTTTTCCTAAAGAAGATCCTCCCAACTTATGATGATGAGTTCACCAGTCTATTAGAAGAAGTCGAAAAAATGGACATTTCTTGAAAAGTTTCGTCCTTTTTTGTCAATGATGATGTTAGATCGTAATTTTATCCCCTTTTGTAATTTCAGTGAGGATGGAGCCTTCCGATCTCCCTTTGTAATACTTTTCATAATAAAAAATGATCATATTTTGATCAGTTTTATATATTTTTTATGCGAATTCCTCATGTCCATTTGCATGCTCTTTTTCAGAGATTTTTGCTAAAGCTTCCGCCTCCATCCACTGGGAAAAATACTCCACGCTACTAGGATGAATTTCTTCTGAGCAGGAGCTGGAGGAAATGGTCCAAGAATATCTATTCCCCATTGGTCCAAAGGACAAACAATCCTGATAGGCTCCATCAAGGTCGCTGGCGAATATGTAAAAGTTGCATATTTTCTGCAGCTGTCACATTCTTTTGCAAATTCCATAGCATCCTTATCAAAGTTGGCCAAAAATATCATTGCCTTATTACTTTTTGTGCCAATGATTTGCCCCTTGAATAGTTTCCGTAGCTCCCTTCAGAATCTCTCTAAGCACATAATTCGCCTTTTCAGGACTTAAGCAATTCAATAGAGGTCCTTCTTCCGACCTCCTATATAATTCTCCATTAAACATACTAAATCTGTTGGGTCTAAATTTCAACCTTTCAGCTGCTATCGAGTCATCTGGCTTGGTTCCTCTCATCAAATATTCTTCTATTTCATTCTTCCACGACTTCGCTTCCGCTATGCATTGCACGATCTCGTCCTCCTCTATTGATGCCTTATCTTTTATCACAACAATAATCTTCCCTTCTCTTACTCCTGCGATTGTAGCTTCAAACTTTGACAATGCATTCGCTCTTGACTTTTCTTCTCTAGGAATCTGTTGTATCATGCACTTGTCAATTTCATCATCAAGTCGTTTACCTTTTTTAGGTACTGAGTCATCAACCATTCCCTTGTTTCATATGAGTCGTCTATTTGCATCGCGATCAGCTGCAAGTCAGTGTATACATCTAGTTGTTTCACCCCTGCGTCGAACGCCATTTTTAAGCCCATAGTCAAAGCCTCATATTCTGCCTCATTATTTGTGGTGGGAGAATCTAGTTTTGTCGCCACCTCAATCCCCACACTTCCTGGTCCTTGGAGAAGAGTTCCCTCACCACCAGTACCTAAGGTCGAAGACCCGTCCACATGTAGCATCCATCCCTCTTCTCTTCTTGGTCTTTCCTGTTCACGTGCTAATTCTTTAACTAATCGACCTGAGGCATTAGGCTGCAACATGAGTTGTTTTAACGGATAATTGGTAAATACTATGATTTTGTGTGACTGAAAGTAGGGTCGGAGTTTTCTCGTCGTTGTCACCAATGCCAAAGCCAACTTCTCGATCTGAACATATTTTTTCTCGGCACACTGCAACATGCTACTAACATAATAAACTAGTCTTCGCTACCATGCTTATTCCCTTATTAGGACTATGCTCACCGCATCATCAAACAATGCCAAATATAAATACAGAGTTTTCCCTGACTTAGGATTCGCTAGTAGTGGTGGGGTCGTCAAATATTGCTTGAGGTCGCTTAGAGCCTGCTCACATTCTGCTGACCACTAAAAATCCTTCACCTTCCTTAGCGTTTTGATGAAAGGCAAATTTTTATCCGCCGACCTGAATATGCAACGAGCTAGCGATGCAACCTTACTCGTCAATTTCTGCACATCCTTGACTGTTTTTGGCGAACTCATGTTCATTATAGTCCCTATTATTTTCGAATTGGTTTCGATTCCTTTTTCACCTACCATATACCCCTGGAATTTTCCCCCTCTAACTCCAAATGTGCATTTGGATGGGTTTAGTTTCATGCCATACCTCCTCATGACCTCGAATGTTGCTTGCAAGTGATTGAGGTGCTCTTCCTCCTCTCTGCTCTTTATTAGCATGTCATCTACGTACACCTCCATGGTTATCCCAATGAGGTCCTTCAACATCCTATTGACAAGTCTTTGATATGTAGCACCTGCATTCTTCAAACGAAACAGAATTATATTATAACAGTATATGCCACTTTCAGTGATGAATGAAATCTTATCTCTATCTTCCTCATCCATTAAGATCTGCTGGTATCCTTGATACACGTCCATCATGCTGAGAAAAGCACATCTAGCAGTGGAATCCTCCAGCAAATCAACTCGAGGTAGCGGGTAAGGATCCTTGGGGCATCTTTTATTCAAGTCTGTAGAATCTATCCACATTCGCCATTTTCCTGCTACGTTAGGCACTAACACCATATTAGATAGTCATTCTGTATATTGGACCTCAGCTACATACCCTGCTCCCCGTTCTGCCTCAAAAGATCTCTTTCTTTGTTTGACATGCTTAGCTTGGGGATCTACATTTAACCTATAGACAATCACCTCTGGATCGACTCCTTTGAAATCCGAAGGATTCCAAGCAAACATGTCTGTGTTTTTCCTCAGGAATTCTATAGTAAAAGTTTCCATTTGTGGGCTCAGAGGCAAATAGATTCTTGTCCTCTTGCTTAGTTCTCCTAGGATGAATTTTATCGCCTTATGCTCCTCAGCTAGCTCTATTTGCTCAATCCTCATTCTTTTATCTTCAAAACTTTTCGATATGGAGCTGGATTGCTTGGGGGCATCTCCTTGCCTCTTTTTTATTACATGTTACTTCTCCCACCGCATGAGCAGTTGGAAATTTCATTTTCAAATGAAAAGTCGACACCACTGCCCTGGTCGATTTCTCATTTCTTCCCTTTGTTCCCTTGTCCTATCTCTCTCTCTCTCTCTCTCCCTCCTTCGACTCTTTCATTACGAATCCCCTATAGTATTCTTGTCTTATCAGCCTCTCAATTTCATCTTTCAATTGGAAGCAATCCTCCATATCATGTTATTTATCTCTATGAAACCTACAATACTTTTTTTTTCGGTAAATGTAAATTTTATTAAGTAAAGGGGGGTACATAAGTACAGTACAACAATCATTAACTAGGTGGATTCCTCGACAGGCAAAAGAATCCACCATTAATGATAAAGTGCGCATGTACCAACAACATAAGGAAGTTGAACACTAAGAATCCTCTATCGCACATCATTGAGAATAAGTGTACCCAAAGTTCGTGAATCACGATGGCTCCCATCAAAAAGTCTAAGATTATGCTCACGCTAAGGAACCAAGTAAGGCATGATAGAACACATAGATCACGTGTATGCCCCTCCATCTACTAGCAGCCCACAACCCGTCAGTAGGCCACGGGAGATTCAGCTAAGGGAAGCGAAGTGTGGCCGTATCACCCACAAAAAACTTCTCGAATAGGAGCAGTGAAAGAATAGGTTACTGTGACTTTCCACTGCACCGTCCGTACAAAGAACACAGGAGCTATCCAAGTTGAATAACCAAGGCCTGTCCATGGTAGAAAGCTTACCAAGTATGGCTAGCCAAAGGACAAAGGTATGTCTAGGGATCTTAAAGGGCCCAAGAGTAGTGAAGACCAACCTACCTTGGGACCCTCATCCCGGAGCGATCGAAGCACCATAGCTGATGTCGGAGTTGCCATCTAAGCTCGCCATAAGATATAGTCATTACCACCATGAATGCATGGAAGGGAATGTATAATCTGTTGAATATCCGTGAGCGATCGTAAAGGGTATGCATGGGATCACAAGAGGGGCCAATGCCATTGCCCATCCTTAATGCAAGCATTAACTCTGTCTGTCAGTCGCGTATTCGTGAGGCTGGGTCCATTTGAAAACTGTCGAATAAGAGGGCCTAACTCATGCCAGGGATCCTGCCATAAAAAGAATGTTGCCCCATCTCCAATAGCATACTCAAGGTGAAACCTACAATACTTGTTGGAGTATCTCTTGGCTGATGTCTCCCTCATCTTTTTGGGCCATTTCAATAGGTTTTCTTTCTCCACCATCATAGCTCGCGCTCTAGTGGTGCGTAGTGAGGTGTACGTGTCATATTTTCGTACATATGGCTCTTCCCATGCTTTCTCAAATCTATTCCACCTCTCTTTCCCATTATCTTGACCTCTGACTCTACCTGTATCCGCCCAATTTCATCAATATATTTCTGAGCTAATTGCATCAATTGCTCTAAATCTACTGGAGGATCCCTAGCCAAAGCTGAAGCGAAAGGCCCCTTCTTCAGCCCATGATTTGTCTACTCACCATCATATCTATCCTCAAGCCATGTACTTCCTGGTCTCATTATTACCTACCTATGAAACTTTTTAAGGATTCATCCTCCTTTTATCTGATAGTAAACAAATAGGTTGCTGACCTCCTTGCCTTTCTTTTATCAGTTGGCTATAGGATTCTATGGTTCCACTTGGTAAGCTGGTGAACCACTCCTGCGCCTTTCTTGTTAAAGTAGTAACACATATTTTTCATTTACAAGATTAGTTTGTTCATACAAATTCATAATAGGTTCAAATGCAGAGACGTGCTCTTGTAGGTCCTTGGTTCCATCATACTTCGGTAAGTCAAGTAACCTGAAACTTTGATCTACCACCTCTATAGGAACTTGTTGGCAAACGGTGAGTTTCTATTTTGTGCAACTAGTTCCCCGCGCCTCTTCAACTCATCTATCTGCTGGCCTAATCTCTTAAACTACTTGCCGACAATCTTCCACTTCTGTTCGCGAGATTGCTGCCTCCCTTCGCTTTCCTCTCTTGCTCGAGCCCGTATCTGAGACTTCCTTTTCATGACCTTTTTTAGGTCTTTGTTCCCTTTCATGTTTTGCTCTGCTTGTCACCTCCCTAAGATCATCTACTACCTCTTTTCCTTATCTCTAAACAACTGCCTTCTTACAGGCTCGCGAACTGCTGGTGTAATCGTTCTCCTTTCGTATTTGACTATGGAGCTCTTACTAGATGGTTCGATCATACGTTGTAATTCCTTACGAGATATATGTACCATGTGTTCCTCCTGCCTTATAGGAGTTTGTTCTCCCTCTTGTTGCATCGGTTCTTTCCTTAGGTGTGTTTCCTTTAAGAAATTCCTTCCATCTCGAATCTCAAACAAGTTCTCTTCTTAATTTCCCAGAGATGGCGCCAATGATTCGGATCGCAAGTCGTCAATCACCTCCCATCCTCAGAAGGATATGTGGATCTAAGAAAATAGAGCAAATTGTTAGGCTCGCTGGATGGTTCCCAACTAAGGCCCTCCGATGCTTAAGTCATTGAGGTATTCGAGATCGAATAGGTGATCGAAATGTGGGTTGAAGTGATCTAAAGTGGTTAAGAGAGTAATTAATGTTTTACCATAAATAAACTGAACATATGGTATTTATTGTTTTTGAGTGGGTCCACTTGCATGGCTAAGAGGTCCACTCGTATCTTCCCACGTGTCGTCATCTTAAACCAATGATGTATGAATCAATGATTTACAAGTATGAGTTTTTAAGATCGGGTCATGACCCGCGACCAGACCCAGTAGTCTCAATAGGCGATATGTTGGGTCGGGTCATGGGTCCGGGTCGCGACCCGAGACCAAACCCGATTATGCTCACTCTCAAATCTTTGGATATTTTTGTAATATTGATCTATCTCAAGGGCATTCTTGCCTTTTTTCCATGGTTTGTTGTCTCAATCCCCCATCACTTCCTACCAGGAGGAATTTCTCATCTGTGCCATTGTGTTGAGAAACAGGTAAACTAACTCAAGAACAAGAAAGCAATCAAGGTGTAAACAAGGAGGAACCAGTAATTTGCAGCAGGAAGAAACTTTTTATCAAATTCAAGTGCAAAACAGAGCCTCAGCTCATCTCTTTAAATAGATAGTGAAACGATTAAGAAAGAGGGAAAAAAATAAACTAACTTAACTGCCACACTAAAAGAAACGCTAAGAAAGAAAAAAAAACATATCTTCAAAACGCGGCTACAAGTGAAAATACAGTGGGTCATCTTCTTCCTTCAAAACAGAGTTCTTCAGAGTACTGTAGCTCCAAAACAAGCTTTCCAGGCAATAAATAGTAATCTCAACACCCCCCCCCCCCACTTAAGCTGGAGGTCCCCCCCCCCCCCCCCCCCACTTAAGCTGGAGGTGGTGGTAAAGACACCAGCTTCAGTTTGGACTTCATGGCTTGGAAAGCTGGCGCAGGTAACGTCTTAGTGAATATGTCAGCAACTTGATC
Organism: Sesamum indicum; assembly: GCF_000512975.1. NCBI lineage: Eukaryota > Viridiplantae > Streptophyta > Magnoliopsida > Lamiales > Pedaliaceae > Sesamum > Sesamum indicum. The sequence continues at coordinate 4,484,937 of NC_026148.1, read as the reverse complement.
AGTTGCTTTAACATGTGTGGTCAATACCAGTCCTTGTTTGAATTTCTCCTTCACAATGTGGCAATCTATGTCGAGATGTTTCGTTCTTTCGTGGAAGACAGGGCTGACTGTAATATGTATAGCTGTTTTGTTATCGCAAAACAAAGGAATTGCCAGTCTTGCTTCAATGTCCAATTCTTGTAATAGGTAATTGATCCAAACCATCTCACAAACAGTAGACGCAAGTCAGCTTTGGCTGTTGATCTAGAAACAGTCACTTGTTTCTTCGTTTTCCACGAAATTGGAGTTTCTCCCAGAAACAAAAACCAGTCAACGACTTCCTAGTTTTTAGGCACCTGATAGGATCGCATTTTGTGCTTATTTTATAGAATATTTTAGCCTATTTTGTGACCAAATGCTCCTAATTAAATATTATTTTGCAGCATTAGGACAAAAGAAATGGAAAATGAAGAAAAGCACCAAAATGGAAATTCAAACAAGACTCAAACTCAATTTTTGGCAAGAGTTTGGAGCTGCTTGGACTACCTCTGATGAAGGAAGAGTTTAACTAGAATTATAATTTTATCTCTATAAGTCTTTTAGTTCAACTAGGAATCTACTTCTAATCCTAGTAGAACTAGGTATCTAGCTATTATAAATAGGTGATGTAATTCACTTTCAGAGACAACTTTTGAACTCTTCTATTTCTCTACGTTTTTATATTATTTTGCTTTTCATGCGTTCTTTGAGCATGTCTAGCTAAATCTCTCATTCCGGTTGAAGACTTGGTGAACGCTTAAATCCAACGGGTTGTGAGATCTAATTTGTGCTTTCTACTTTTATTCATATTGGTATTTGTGTTGTTCTCTGTGCTTTTATTACAAATAATCTGATTTATTGTCAAGAATATTTGCCTAGCCAATCGAACTTTCAAATCCGTAATTGTTTGTTTAGTTCGATAACTAGTGGTAACACAACATAATTGATTATGTAGAAGTTTCGATTATGTTGTGGGAATGCACAATCTAACTTAAATAAATCCTCGTAGAAATTTATTGGTTAGAATTGGGCCTTTCTAGTTCTTAATGTTGTCGGTAAATTAAATCTTGAGTACGTTCCCAAGGTTGTTTACTGATTAGGGATTTAGTCAACGGACGTTCCTTGATTATCCACAAGGTAAGGAAAGGTGAGGTCGTTAGGTCGTACCAATTGCCATAACCAATTTATCTATCATGAATAATTGTTATCTTTGCATCTATGATCAACCGTGGAATTAAGTGTGATCCTATCTTTAACTGGAATACTCTTCTCTTATATTTATCTCTTCTAATTTTATTGGCTTTTTAGTTTTATTCTTCTTCACAATCAAAACTTCCCCTAATTATTTTTGTTTATGAAGGAATTAATTTAAAATCAATCTCTGTGGATTCGACCCTACTCACACATCTACAAAAGTATTCGTAGGAATTATTTTTGGTGGATTCGACACCCATCAAATTTTGGCGCCGTTGCCGGGGATTGGTGTCTTTAAATTAATTTCTTTTTCTTGTTACTTGGTTTTATGCCACGTTCTTCTCGTACAGGTAAACTTGAATTTGACCCAGAGATCGAGAAAACCGCTCGTAGACTCCGAAAAGAAACCAAGCAACACAAGGAAGAGGCTTCTACTTCTTCCTTACCAGCAACAGATTTTGAGCTAGACGTGACCACGTCTAACAACTCTAAAGACGAAGTCATGGCCCACAATCCCGAACGAACGATCAAAGAGATGACTTCGCTCGACTTAAATCAACAACCACTCTGCATTGAATATCCTAATTTAAATGTTGATTTTGAACTTAAATCCAGTCTCATCCACTTACTTCCCATTTTTCGTGGCCTTGCAGGTGAAGATCCACACAAACATCTCAAGGAATTTCATGTGGTGTGTTCCAGCATGAGACCTCAAGGAGCCACTGAAGAACAAGTCAAGTTAAGGGCTTTTCCATTCACATTGGGCGACAAAGCAAAAGATTGGTTCTACTCCTTACCTTCAGGATCTATTATTAGTTGGAACGAGCTCAAGAAACAATTTCTTGAGAACTACTTCCCCGCTTCAAAGACTACAAACATCCGAAAGGAAATAAGTGGAATACGCCAATTCTCTAGTCAAAGTTTCTATGAGTATTGGGGGAGATTCAAGCAATTGGTGGAGAGTTGCCCTCATCACCAAATTCCCGACCATCTTCTAATTCAATATTTTTATGAAGGGTTGTTTGAGGCAAACAGAAGCTTGGTGGATGCAGCTAGTGGAGGTGCTTTGTATGACAAAACTCCTACCGAAGCACGCAAGCTAATCACAACCATGGCGGCTAATAATCAACAATTCGGTAGTAGAAACGACAATCCCCCACGAAGGATAAACGAGGTAAGTACTTTTATTGATGAACGTTTAGATAAACTTACTTCTCTTATTGAAAAGTTTATAGGGGGAGGCATTCAACAAGTCAAGACTTGTGGGATATGTACATCTTTGGGTCATTGCATCGACGCTTGTCCTACACTTCAAGAAGAATCAACCGAACATGCTAACACCGTCGGTGGAATTTTTGGGAAACAACAAAGGAGACATGACCCATTTTCCAATACCTATAACCCTGGATGGAGAGATCACCCACATTTGAGGTATGACAATCAACCTCAAAACTTTCAAAGAGTTCCACACCAACAACCACCACCACCACCACCTCAAACCAATCCCAATAATGGTATGTCCCTAGAGGATATCGTGAAGACACTCGCCTTGAAGACCCAACAGTTCCAACAAGAAACTCGCTCGAGCATACAAAATTTGGAATCCCAAATGAGCCAACTGGTCTCCTCCGTCAGCCGCTTGGAGTCTCAAGGTAAGTTTTCCTCCCAAACTATTATTAATCCTAACCAAAACGTTAGTGCTATCACCTTGTGCAGAAAGCTACAACTCAAAAATAGCACTAGGCATGGGCATGCACAGCAGGACAAAACAGAGGATGCACTCGAAATTCTTCCAAAACAAGCTGAAAAATCCAACCTAGTCAGTGAGGAAAGTTCCAAGGTGTTCATACCCAAACATCCCTTCCCGGAGAGATTGGCCAAGTCCAAAGAGGAGGAAGAGGAGAAGGATATCCTTGAAATATTACTCAATGTTGAGGTAAATATTCCCCTACTCAATGCAATTAAACAAGTACCTCGTTATGCAAAATTTCTCAAGGAATTGTGCACCAACAAATCTAAATTGAGAGATAATGAAAGGGTAAGTATGGGAGAAAATGTATCTGCCATTCTTCAAAGAAAACTACCTCCTAAATGTAATGATCCAGGTACGTTTTCTATCCCTTGCAAAATTGGAAAGATTGGAATAGAAAAAGCAATGTGTGACTTGGGTGCTTCTATCAATATTATGCCTCTTACTATTTATGAATCATTAAATGTTGGCCCATTGAAAGAAACGGGGGATATTCTTCAACTTGCCGATCATTCCATAGTTTACCCCGAAGGAGTTCTTGAGGATGTACTTGTGCAAGTTAATGAATTAGTTTTTCCTGCTGACTTTTATGTGCTTGATATGAAGG